>NC_052358.1:8579157-8651983 GCF_009727055.1 Benincasa hispida
TACCCGGTCTTACCCCTGAAATGGGAGGCTTATTGAGCCAGCACTGTTGAGCTGCTCTCACCCATGTAGATCTAAGGATAATCTCGAATAAACAGAAGTTCATAGTTAGTTCAGGATTGAGATCGAGTTACCTAGGTCATCAAATTTGAATTAGTTAGTTTTAAACAGTAAACAGTGTTATAAAGCAAAAGTGATTAAGTCGTGGTCCAATCTTATACAAACTCATTGCATAGGATGCCCCTACTCATATATCTCTATATGAACGATTCAGGATTACATCGTTTGTACTAACTAAAAAGTAGGCCACATCCACAGTGTCCCCAGAACAAGGAGCCCAACCTTATCCCTACACTATAGACCATTTTAGGCTATATACTTGAACTTGGTCCATGTTTTATGTCATCACATAAAGTTCAAGTCTACTTAAATAGCCTCAGGACCTTAGTTTATTGGATTCAAGATTACAATTTCAATAACAATTTTATCAAAAAATAAAATAGAATATGTTTATTAATTTACAAACTATGAGTTTTAGGACATAAAATCCAGCATTAACCTCTCAGCAACCTCATTTTGTTGAGGTGTATACCTCATTGTTCTATGCCTAGTTATACCATTCTCACTACAAAATTTATCAAATTGTTCATTGTAGAACTCAAGCCCATTATCAATTCCAAAGTATTTTAACCTTTTAGATGTTTGATTTTCTATCATGGCTTTCCATTCTTTAAACTTCCCAAAAACTTAGTCCTTAGTTTTAAGAAAGTATATCCAGTTCTTCCTAGAAAAATCATCTATAAAGATTAGAAAATACCTTGAGTCACTAAGGCTTGGTGTAGGAGATGGTCCCCATAGGTCATAATGGACATAGTCCAATGCTCCTTTGGTGGCGTGCTGAGATTTTGTGAAACTTTGCCTGGTTGCTTTACCTAAAATGTAGTGTTCACAAAAGGAAAGGTGTTCACTGATACCTTTGGGAAGAATTCCTTGCTTGGATGGTGCTTGCATCCCTTTTTCACTAATATGGAATAGTCTTTTGTGCCACAAGTCAGCTTCTGTTGAGCTTGTTGTTGAGCCGTGTAGGCACTTGTCATCGTCTCTACTCCTCACACAATGTAAAGGTCATTGACCTTCTCACCAACCAACACAACTTTGGAATCCTTAATCACCTCAAGAACTCCACCTTTTCCTCTGCATTCACACCCAATAGAGTACAACATGCTCAGAGATATCAAGTTTCTCTTGAGCAAAGGTACATGTCTCACATTTCTTAGAAGCTTGATTGATCCATCCTTTAGCTTCAAGGATACTGAACCAACCCCTTTCATCTTGCAAGCTTCATTATTTCCCATGTACACAGATTCTCCATCTACTTCCTTGTAAGTATTAAACCAAGGTCTGAAAGGTGTCATGTGATATGTACAACTGGAGTCAAGTACCCAATCATACTTCCCAAGAGGACTGATTTAGTTGGTTTGATTTCTGGTGAAGGCTAAAGCATCAGAGTAAAAGTAAGAACCTTCAACCACTGAAGCTTCTGGTTGTTTTCCCTTCTGATCCTTCTCTTTTTCTTGGTTTTTCCTTTTCAGACTGTAGCAATTTCTCATCAAGTGACCTTTCTTCTTGCAGTAGTTGCATTTCAGCTTGGTCTTAGGTTTTTGCTCTTCACCTGACTAGTTTTTATTCTCTTTAGACGAGTTATGTTTGTTCTTCCCCTTGGCAAACAGCCCCTCCACGCTAGGCTGCTTCTTCTTGACTGATTGAAGCTCTAACTCTCTAGTTCTTAATATTGAAATGATGACATCAGTGGTAACTGATTCTCTGCCATATTTCAAGGTATTCTTCACCTCCTTATTAGCTTCAGGTAGAGAGTTTAATAGCACAAAAGCCTCATTCTCGTCGCCAATTTTCTCACCAAGACTTTTGAACTCATGCAAATTATCTGAAAGAGGCTTGGCAGAATCCATCTTGAACGTGAAGAACTTCTCCCTTAGATACATCTTGTTGGGGAGATCCTCGGTTGCAAAAAGACCTTCCAGCTTGACCCACATCTTGTAGGTTGTGTCTTGATCAATAACTTGCCTCAAAATATTGTCACTGAGATTCAGAATCAGAGTCTTATATGTTGTATGCTCCATGTCTTCTCTTTCTTGTGCTGATATAGTGGAGGGCAGAGTTGAGGGTCCATAAGGGCTTTGTATGTTCTTTGTTGTCCAATAATAGCTTTGATTTTGGCCTTCCATAGGCCAAAATCGCCCTTCCCATCAAACTTCTCAATCTCATACTTTGCAACACTCATTTCTGATCCAATCGAGTATGGAGTCTTGATTTCTTGAGAATCTTGACGCTCCAAGAAAGTTGATCTTGATGATCTTTAAATGCTCTGATACCTGTTGGGATAACCATTCTTCACAATGCCTAAATACTCAAGATCAATATTGGAGAGATGAAGAAATGACTCAGAAATATTCTACCAAATCCTCGATACTCGAAACTCGATGCTCAATTGCTTCTTTGATCCTCGATGAAAATTCTCTTCTTTGTCTAATGAATCTCTGTTAAATCCTCGGTGGAACTCTACGACAACAAAACTAATACTCAATTGTACTCGACGGTTCTTGAACGATACTCGGTGCAACTCGAAGATGAAAACGATGTACTCGAAGCTACTTGATAGCAAAGAATCGATGCACGATTGACTCGATATTCATATTACTATATGTGATTTGAAAGATAATTGAATGGCACACGGTTTACAATAAAGAAACACTCGAATGAACAAGAAAGATAAGACAAGAAGATGGAGACACAGTGTTTACGTGGTTCGGCAAGATTGCCTACATCCATGGGAAGATCTGCATTCTTTTTACTGATGAAGATTGTGTACAGATTTTTGTTGTTTACAAAAAACTAAGAAAATGATGATAACTCTCTAATTTAAATTTAAAATCAGTGGTATTTATAGAGTATACTAGCTGACCATTTACAAAATTTGTTATAAACAAACAAAAAACTGAGGTATTTGAGTCAAAGCTTCTTCACATTTTTTTCTTCCAAAATTAAGAGCACTTTCAAGGAAAGATAATTGAAGAATTAAATAAAAACTGTTTTAGAATTAATTGAAGAATTAATTTTTTCATTAATTAATTCTTGAAATTAATTTATATAAATGGTAATAAGATCGTTAAAATAATTAAGGAGAAGGTATTAAAAATTAACTCCTTTTTAATTTTTCTTTTGCTATGGACCAAAAGCCCAAAGTCATTCCTAAGAATCTCCGACGAATGATTGATATAGCAAATAAACAAAAAAAAAAACATTTTAGAAAACCTATTTTCTGAGCAAAGATAAGAGAACAAACTTAAGCATCAAAATCTTAACGATTTAAATTGATGCATAGTGGAGTAGGGAAACAAATATGTTAGAGAGAGTGAGTTGCCTCTTGAACTTTCAGTAACTATGGTTGAGACCCTTACAACACGTTTTACTCTTTTAATTTTCTTGATTCTATGTTACAAAGCGTGTTATAAGGCCGTAAACATAAACCTTGGATCAATGCGAAAGCTCTAAAAAGAGACCCTTAAACTCTTTCATAGAATGTGGTCACACCTTCAATTCATGTTTATTGCTTCATCAAGTCTATCGCAATAGACCACTAAAAAATTAAGCTATGAAGGCTTCACATCTAGTCCACACCATAACCAACTTCATCAAGTCTGTCAAAAGCAAACCACTAAAAAATTGAGCTATGAAGATTTTACAATTATCCATCAACTCCATATCAATACCTCCTAAAGGAAGGGATATGGAACTTTTAAGGGTTTAATTCTATCCATCAAGTCCATACTAGGACCACCCAGAGAAAGGACTATGGAGTATTTATGGGTGTGAGTCTCATGCACACTGAGGATTGTAGAATTATTCTCCTTGTTAGGCTTTTAGTTAGAGGATCCGCCAAGTTCCTCTCATACCTAACAAATTCCCAAGAAGATACTCTCCTTTCAATAATAGTTTCACATCTCCAATTCTGAGGCATATATGCATTCTTTTGCAACTATATACACTATTCTTAACAATTCCTATGGCAACCTTTGAATCACAGTGCAAATAGAATGGTACTGACGCCCCATAATGGTACATCTCCCAGTAGGCTTCTAAGCCATTTAGCCACTTTCCTGTTAATTCTAGAGCAATAAATTTAGACTCTATAGTAGACTTTGCTATATAAGTTTGTTTTGGTAGTTTCCATGAAATAGTTCCTCTACCCAATTAGAATATATATCCACTAGTATAGCTTACTTTGTCATTATATGTTACCTAGTTTACATACTCTACTATTCTAATATGGCAGAAAATTATGAAAATGCAAAGAATAATCTATTGTACCCTTAAGATACCTTAATAAATGACAAAGAGAAATCAAATGATCTTCATCAAGATTATGTGAATGTCTACTTGATCTTCTCACAATATATGCAATAACAAGTCTAGTACAGTTCATCAAAACCATAACACTTCCTATAATCTTTGCATATTCAGATCGAGAAACACTATTTTCCTTATTTTTCTCAATCCCCATACTAGCATCATAAGGTGTTCTTACAGGTGCGTCAACATAACTATCAAATCTCTTTAACAGTTTTTATTGTGGTTTGATTGACATAAAAAAAATTGTTCTTAGTTTTTCTAATCTTAACACCAAGTATTATGTCAGATTCTCCTAACGCTTTCATTTCAAAATGTGACGATAATAACAACTTAGTATTATTGATTACATCTACGTTTGTTCCAAAGATAAGCATATTATCGACGTACAAACATATAATCACACAATCAACTCAAAAAAATTTGAGTAAATACATGTATCAAAAGGATATTAATAAATATTCATACAATCGCTCAAACAACTTGAGTAAAAATATGTATCAAATGATATTTACTAATGTACTATTAAGGTTTTCATGCCATTATTTGGGAGCTTGCTTAGTAAAGTTGTCTAGTTATGTCATGAATATATCTTCTTTCAAGGGTCGTTGCAATTATGGGTTGGATATCTAATTGTCTTTGCGGTAATGATAGTGCCTTATACCTGAACCGGTGGCTCACTTTTTCTAAGTAATGGGGAAGAGGACCAAAACATGCCATTGAAAGACTCTACTGAGACAAAGATGGGCTAGCAAGAATGTAGAGGAGGTAGGATGGGTAGTTGGTTAGATCTAGTATGGATCGTACATGAACGGTAGTTGGAGTCAGTGGCTCTCTTAGGGTTACCAAATCTGGGATCTGTAGGGAAGAGGATTGAGTTGGCCCTTGTGAATAGCTTGATACACTATCTCCGTTCAACCCTTTGAGCAAAATGCGGCAAAAGGAAGGAAAATCCATGAACTGACCCCATCGTCTCCATCTCATAGGAACTATGAGATCACCCCAAGGATGCCTTCGGTATCTCATAGAACCTTCTTCAATAAGTGGAACACATTAATTGTCCGCTCTCCGATTTGGCAGTAAGGGTCGGAGAAAGGCAATTACTCATTCTTAAAACCAGTATTCTTAAGACCAAAGAGGCGAGCAGAAAATGGGAGAAAGCTCTTCGTTTCTAGTTCTCCTGTAGTTGGATTCTATAGAACCACAAGAATCCTTAGTTAGAATAAGATTCCAACTCAGTACCTTTTAAGATTTTGAGAAGATTTTACAAATAAGACTTGGTCACATAAATCTCAATATGATTGAGAGACTGGTAAAACACGGTCATCTAAATCAGTTAGAAGACAGTTCATTGCCTTCGTGTGAATCATGTCTTTAGGGTAAAATGACCAAAAGATCTTTTACAGGAAAATGTCTTAGAGCCAAAGAATCCCTAGAACTTATACATTCAGACCTTTGTGGTCTGATGAATGTTAAAGCTCGAGGAGGATATACATATTTCATCAATTTTGTTGATGATTATTCAAGGTATGACTATATTTACCTAATGAGTCACATGTTTGAAACTCTTGAAAAGTTCAAAGAATTTAAGACAGAAGTTGAAAACTTATTATGTAAAAGAATAAAAAAAACTTCGACCAAATTGAGGTGGTGAGTATATGGATTTACAATTCTAGAACTATATAGTAAATCATGGAATTCAATCCCAACTCACAGCACTTAGAACACCACGACAAAATAGTGTTGTAGAAAAAAGAAATTGAACCTTATTAGACATGGTTCATTTGATGATGAGTTACACTCAGTTACCTAAATCCTTTTGGGGGTATGCAGTACAGATTGTGTTGGAAATGTCCTAGAACTCGCAGTTTGTAAATTTTGTGTTAAATCAATAAAATATTATTGAGTATCTTATTTGATAAAGTTATTGATATTGGATTCTATTATGAAAATCCAATAAACATAATCCATGGCTATAGTATGAATACTTTAACTTTATGTAGTGACATAAACAGGATCAAGTTAATAGTAAATAGCCTAAATAGTCTATAAGTGTATAGATGAAATTAGGTATCTAATTCTGGTAACACTATTGGATGCGACCCATTTTGTATAGGTAATACAAATGATGTGATCCACGGATCATTCATATAGAGACATGTGAGTGGGGGCATCCTATGCAATGAGTTTGCATAAGACTAGACCACGAAATAGTAACTTTTCTTTATAACGACCGTTTACCGTTAAAACTGACTATTTCATACTAAAGTAACCTAGGATAACTCGATCTTAATCCTGAGCTAGCTATGAACTCCTGTTTATTCGGGATTATCCTTTGATCTGCATGGGTGAGAGTAGTCCAATAACACTGCTCAATAAGCCTTCCATTTTGGGGATAAGACCGGATAGATAGCTAGGGACATAGCCCTGCAAGATGAAATTCACTCCTACCCATTTTAAGGTTAGTAGATAGGTTGTTCTCTTACGTGTTGATTCCAGGTCTTGAACAATCGGGGCCCCGCCTTCTCATAATAGAGAGAGACATGATTCATAAGTAGTATTATGAATCAATTATTCATTAGAGGGTTCGTGTGAACTTAAAGAACGAAATGTATTTACAGGGGTAAAATAGTAATTTTGACCCAACTATAATTACAAACGACTTGTGAAGAATCGACTTTGATTTACATGGACATAAATATATCTACAGTGAGAAGAGTGCAACTATTAAACTATAGTGGTGTGCCTTGATAGTTAACGAATAGTAATTAATTCGGTTTAAAGAGTTTAATTGATTAATACAGATCGTTGGAGCT
Source organism: Benincasa hispida (assembly GCF_009727055.1). Taxonomy (NCBI): domain Eukaryota; kingdom Viridiplantae; phylum Streptophyta; class Magnoliopsida; order Cucurbitales; family Cucurbitaceae; genus Benincasa; species Benincasa hispida. The sequence continues at coordinate 8,586,399 of NC_052358.1, forward strand.
CATGATCTGTAAGTCCATTAGGTCCCTCTACTAGCTCATAAATTAGAATTATAAATTGAGTATTAATTGGATGAATTTTGGTATTAGGGTTATGAATTTGAAATGTTCAAATTCAATTTTTTTTAAGGTTTTCAATTAATTGTATTTGATACAATGAAAAACGTTTAATTTAGTTTAAATTAAACGATATTGGAGAACAAATTAATATTTAAATTATGATTTAAATATGAAATTGAATCATATTGGTGAAATTGGTGTTTTATTAATTTAATATTGAGATATTAAATTAATATTCTTTTAATTAAAAAGTTTAGTTAAAATTAAAATTAGTTTTATTTAAATTAGTTATTTTGAATTAATTTTATAAAACTAGTGTAAAATAAAATGATTTTATTTAAAATCATTTTTTCCTTTTAAAATTAGTTTTAAGTTAGTGGATTTTTCCAAATAATCCACTAACTATAATTTAATGGAATCTCACCAAATTCTAATTGATTTATGCAATTATCACCAAGTATGTGTTTCCATCCATGCAGCTCTATTGGTTTGCATGATTTTTATCTATATATAGAAGCTCCATGCAGAAAGATGAAGAGAATTCTGAGTTTACTTACTGAAGTGAAAAAAAATCTGAAAACCCTATTCAACCCTCACTAGTTCATCTTCAATTCAGCTTGATTTAAGTGTTTCCACCGCACATTCCTTCTTGAGCATAGTGGAGAAGATCTTGGTGGTGGTCATCTTGAAAAATCAAGCTCAATCTTGGTGAAATTCTGTTGAATTCGTGGAAGAGATCTTCAAAGGTAGTATGTATTTCAAACCCTCTTATGAATGTCATATGAATAGCATTTTAAAACTTAAATTAAATATAGTTTAAGTGCTTATTGATTCTGAATTCTTCTGTTGCATGTTATATTACTCCTTCAGATTGTAATATATATTTTGAACATGGTTCCCTCAAAAAGTGTTTCAGAAACACCGTATGAGTTATGGAGAGGATGTAAAGACAGTTTGCATCACTTCAGAATTTGGGGATGCACGACACACATGTTGGTGCAAAACCCTAAGAAATTGGAATGACACTCAAAATTATGCCTATTTATAGGATACCTTAAAGAAACAAAAGGTGGATTTTTTTTTATGATCCTCAAGAAGATAAAGTATTTGTATCGACAAATGCTACATTCTTAGAAGAAGATCATATTATGAATCATCAACCTTGCAGTAAACTAGTATTCAATGAAATGTCTAGAGAAACTACAAATTTAACAAGAGTTTTTGATCAAGTTGGTCCATCAACAACAGTTGTTGCTCCATCACATCCTTCTCAAGAGTTGAGAATACCTCGACATAGTGGGAGGATTGTACGACAACTTGATTGATACATGGGTTTAGCAGAAACTCATGTCATTATACCTTATGATGGCTTAGAGAATCCATTAACCTTTAAACGGACAAAGGAAGATGTAGAAAAAGATCGATGGATTGAAGCCATGGACCTAGAAATGAAGTCAATGTACTTCAATTCTATCTGGGACTTGTAGATCAACCAGATGGAGTTAAACCCATTGGTTGCAAATAGATCTACAAGAGAAACGAAACCAAACTAGAAATGTGCATACCTATAAATCCAGACTCGTAGCAAAAGGTTTTACCCAAAGAAAGGAGGTAGACTATAAAGAAACCTTCTCTTCTATGGCCATGATAAAATCTATAAGAATACTTTTGTCCATTATTGCATTTTATGACTATGAAATATGGAAAATGGATGTCAAGATAGCCTTTTTGAATGGCTATCTTGATGAAAGTATTTAAATGTTTCAACCAGAAGAGTTTATTGAACAGGGTCAAGAGCAAAAGGTTTTTAAGCTTAAAAGATCCATTTATGGGTTAAAACAAGCATCTAGATCCTGGAATATAAGATTTGACACTGCGATAAAATCTTATGGCTTTGAGCAAAATGTTGACGAACTTTGTGTTTACAAGAAGATAGTCAACAAAACTGTAGCTTTCCTGGTCCTTTATGTTGATGATATCTTGCTCATTGGGAATGACACAAGTTTTCTTGCTGACGTAAAAAGATGGCTAGCATCGCAATTCTAAATGAAAGATTTAGAAGATGCGCAGTACATTCTTGGCATCCAAATTGTTCAGAGTCACAAGAACAGAACATTAGCAAAATCTCAAGCATCTTATATTGACAAGATGTTATCCAGGTATAATATGCAAAATTCCAAAAAGGGTATGTTACCTTTTAGACATGGAATTCATTTTTTAAAGGAACAGTGTCCTAAGATGCCTCAAGAAGTTGAGGAATGAAAAGAATTCCATATGCATCAGCGGTTGGGAGTCTGATGTACGCATGTTGTTTACACATCCTAACATATGCTTTGTAGTTGGAATTGTCAGTAGGTTCCGATCTAACCTTGGACACAGTCATTGGACTGCTATTAAGAACATTTTCAAGTATCTAAGGAGAACGAGGGACTATATGCTCATGTATGGGTCTGAGGATTTGATCCTTACATGATACACTGATTCTGATTTTCAGACTAATGTAAATTCTAAGAAATCCACTTCAGGATCAGTTTTCAATCTTAATGGAGGAGTTATAGTGTGGAGAAGCATCAAGCAGAGTTGTATCGCTGACTCCACAATGAAAATTGAATACGTAGCTGCATGTGAAGCAGCTAAAGAAGCAGTTTGGCTACGCAAGTTCCTGACAGATTTGGAAGTGGTTCCAAATATGCATCTATCTATCACTCTATATTGTGATAACAGTGGAGTGGTTGTCAATTCAAAGGAACCAAGAAACCACAAAGGTGTAAAACATATTGAGAAAAAGTACCATCTCATCAGGGAGATAGTACATCAAGGAGACGTGATAGTCACGAAGATAGCCTCTAAGGATAATCTTGCTGATCCATATATGAAGGTCCTCTCGGCTAAAGTGTTCGAGGGCCACTTGGTCAGACTAAGACTACAAGCCTCATAATCTAGGGCAAGTGAGAGAATGTCAAGGGTATATAGATGCCCTAGTTTATTGTATTTTCTCTCTGTATCTCAACATTTTGTACATTATATATTTGTATATATTTGTAACTCACTGGAGTATTAGTCTAAGTGGGAGATTGTTGGGAATGTCCTAGAACTCGCAGTTCGTAAATATTGGAAACATATTATATTTAACAATAAGAAATATTATTGAGTTGTTCATTCAATAAAATGTTATTGATATTGCATTCTGTTATAAAAATTCAATAAACGAATCCATGGCTATAATATGAATACTTTAACTTTATATAGAGACATAAATGTGGATCAAGTTTTAGTATATAGCCAAAATGGTCTATAAGTATATGAATGAGATTGGGTACCTCATTCTGGCAACACTATTAGATGCGACCCACTTTGTATACTGATACAAATGATGTGATCCCATAATCATTTATGTGGAGACATTCAAGTGGGGGCATCCTATGAAAAGGATGTTTGCATAAGGTCGGACCTCAAAATAGTCACTTTTCTTTATAACGATAATTGACAATTTCAAATTTGATGACCTAGGGTAACTCGATCTTAATCTTGAGCTAACTATGAACTCCTGTTTATTTGGGATTATCCTTTGATCTACATATGTAAGAGTAGTTCAATAATACTGCTTAGTAAGCTTTCCATTTTGGGATAAGACTAGATAGATAGCTGGGGACATAGTCCTGCAAGATGAAATTCACTCCTACCTAATTTAGGGTTAACAGATAGGTTGTTCCCTTAAGTATTGACTCATAGTTTTGAACAAAGGGGCCTCGCCCTCTCATGGCCGAGAGGGATATGGTTTATTAGTTGGAATATAAACCAATTGTTCAATAGAGGATCAGTGGGAGCTTAAAGAGCAAAATGTATTTATAGGGGTAAAATGATAATTTTGACCTAGCTGTAAATACGAACGACTTGTGAAGGGTGACTTACTGATTATGGTTAAAGTGGACAGAAATATATCTATAGTGAGGAGAGTGCAACTATCGAGCTATAGTTATGTGTCTCGGAAGTTAACCAATATTGATTAATTCGGTTTAAAGAATTTAGCCAATTAATCTCAAATCGTTGAAGCTCATGATATGTAGGTTCATAAGGTCCCTCTACTAGCTCGTAAAATTAGTCCTTGGATTAGTGAATTGAGCGAATTTGAAATGTTCAAAATCAAAATTAGGGATTTAAAATTCGAAGTGTTCAAATTCAATTTAGCGTTTGATTAATTATATTTGATATAATTAAAACGTTTGAATTTTTCAAAATTAAAACATAAATTGGAGAGATTAAAATATTCAAATATTGATTAACATGAATAGGATTCATGTATCAAATAAGTGTTTAATTAATTTAATATTTGATATTAAATTATTATTTAATTAATAAATCAAATTTGTTTAATTAATTATTTAAATAAAACATTTTCAATTTTATAAAATTCAAATTCTGATTTAATTTTTTTTATTAAACTTAATCTTAATTTTGATGAAATTTAAAAAGAAATTGAAAATGGAGACAACCAAGTTAGTAGATTAATCCAACTTTTGTTGGTTTAATCAGTTGATCAACACCTATCCCACTATAATGGTGCCAATTGAAGTATCATATGGCTGCTTCATTTAGTACTTGTATGAAAGGGATGCATAAATATGTCAAATTTCAGAGATTGAGGGGATGGATTGCTTAATTTTTTGAAATTCTGCAGAAACTCTATACTGTCTCTAAAACCCTCTTGGTTCCCTCACTCAGTTGACTTTAATTTAGTGTTCCACCACACAATCCATGTTAAAGAATAGTAGAGAAGATCATTGTGGTGGTCTACTGTCAATTTGAAGGCTCAATTCGTGGAGAAGAGCAAGGATCGAAGAGTTTCATCAAAGGTATAACATTCTTGAACCTTCTTCATTGAAAATGATTTTCATGCATGCTTTTAAACTCAAATTAAGTGTAATTAGAGTACTTGTTAATTCTGATTTCTTCAGTTGCATGCATGTTTACTCTATCATAGACAATATGTTGCATATCCTTTAGACTCAGACTTTCTAGATGACCCTCGAATACTTTAATCGTGAGAGCCTTCGTAAATAGATCAGCAATGCTGTGCTTCGAAACTATCTTCATGACAATCATGTCACCTCGTTGCATAATCTCCCAATCAAGTGATATTTTCTCTCAATGTGTTTTCCTATTTTATGACTCCTAGGTTTCTTTAAATTTGCCACAACACCTAAAGACATATTTGGAACAACTTCCAAATCAGTAAGGAACTTCCACAACCAAACAGTTTCCTTAACAGCTTCACAAGCAGCTACATGTTCAGCTTCCATTATGGAGCCCACGATGCATTCTTACTTGATGGTTCACCAAATTATAGGTCTTCCGTTAAGAGTAAACACTAACCCTGATGTGAATTTCCTAGAATCCTTATTGGTCTAAAAGTCTGAGTCTATGTATCCTGTAAGGATCAAATCCTTAGTTCCATATACAAGCATATAGTCCCTCATTCTTCATAGATACTTGAGGATTGTTTTGATCACTGTTTAGTAATCTAATCCTGGATTGGTTTGATATCTACTGACAATTCCTATTGCATAGCAAATATTAAGTCTGGTACATAACAATGCATACATAAGGATGCCAACAACCAATGCATAGGGAACCCGTCTCATTTTCTCAATCTCTTGAGGAATCTTAGGACACTAATCCTTAGACAAGATAATTTCATGCCTGAAAGATAATAAATCCTTCTTAAAAATATGCATCAAATATCTGACAAGCATCTTGTCAATATATGATGCCTGGGATAAGGCCAGCGTTTTGTTCTTACGATCCCTGATGATCTGGATCCCTAGAACAAACTGCGCCTCACCAAATTTTTCATTTAGAACTAGGCAACTAACCATTTCTTTACATTTGTCAGTAATTCTACATCATTCCCAATGAGTAGGATATCAACGATATAAACACAAGAAAAGCTATTGAACAATCGATGATTTTCTTGTAAACACAAGGTTTATCAATATTCTAATCAAAGCCATAAGATTTTATCGCAATATCAAAACTTATATTCCAAGATCGAGATGTTTGTTTCAATCCATAAATGAACCGATTGAGCTTGCAAACCTTTTGCTCTTGACCTTACTCAATGAATTCCTTTGGTTGATTCACGTAGATGGTCCCTTCAAGATTACCATTCTAAAATGCAGTTTTGACATCCATATGCCATATCTCATAGTCACAATAGGAAGTCATACATAATATGACCCTTCTTCTTACAATAATTGTAGGTTACTTTGTCCTTATTTTCTCGTTTCAAATTATTTTTATTCACTTATTTGATGTTCTCAGAGTTTTTCCCCTTTGATTGTTTTCCTTTCATGAACAAAGCTTTAGAATATTTTTCCTCTTTTTTGAGTTCCATCTCTTTAAATCAAAGCGAATTCATAACAATATCTAGTATTAACGAATCTCTACCATACTTGATAGCAGATTTAATCTCCTTATACTTGTCTGGAAGTGAATTCAAAAGTATCACAACTTGATTCTCTCCATCTAACTTCTCGCCAAAATTATGAAGATCTTGACAAATTCAATTAAAGTCAACTATATTCTCTTCAAGATCTTGCAACGCATCCATTTTAAAACTAAACAGTCTCTCCTTCATATAAATCTTATTTGTGAGAGATTTAGACATATAGAAAGTGTCCAATTTAGTCCATAACTCGTAAGCATTTTCAATTTCACACTAAGGCTTCTTAGGACATTGTCGGCCAGATATAGAATAATGGTGTTATAAGAAGTTTCAGACATTTCTAGTCTTTCAATTTCAGTCAAGGTTGCAGGCAACTTACTTGGATCAATTAGGACTTTTGCAACTTTTTATTGAACGAGCAACGCCATCGTATTCTTCTTCTAAAAACTGAAATTTTTCTTTCCATCAAACTTTTCAAGTTCAAATCTATCTGACATCTTCAAGAAGATGAGATATCCACAGAGGAACAAAGTGATCTAAAACGGAATCTCATTCGTGATCGTCTCAATCGGCTTGATAACAATTGATGAAATCAGAATAAGTAATCGGAAGAACAGAACAGTAAAGTATTGAATGAAAAAGAGTAAAGGAGATAAGAGAACAAAATGTTTGTAGTAGTTCAACGTAAAGTCTACATCCAATTTGAATTACAGAAGAAAATTCCCAAAAGGAAGATGAAGAATGTCTTTTATAAAACAAACATACTACAAAACTGGGTTTTAATGTCGATTTAAAACTGACATTATAGGGGTACAATGTCAGTTGAAAACCGACATTGAAGATCATGTTATAAAACGTCTTTAATGTCGATTTTGAACTAACATTATAAATAACCATGATTCCAATACCAGTTATCTTCAATATCAATTTTCAACCGACATTGAATGCTATCTTCAATGTTGGTTTTCAACCAATATTGAACATCATCTTCAATGTCGATTTTTCACCAACTTTTTGCCAATAATTGTCCGATATTAAATGTTGTCATCATTTTTTCATTGAAGAAAAGCATAGATTTATATAGCTTACGCATGTTCAAATTATTAGTATTTCTCATTTGCCTGTACATACACTAAATAAAATCTTAATTGCTTTCATAAGTTCCCAATAAGTCAAAAAAGAGGAATTGGATAATAATTTTAACTTCAAAACCAAGATAAAACATATTTTTCATCAAAATCAATTTCATATGGTTTAGATAACAAAATCCTACTTATCAACCATGAAGTAGACTTCTACATTGAACAAATAGAGTATACATGCTAAGTTGCACACAAGAATAGAATTCAAAATAAATGAATTACAAAATGGTTAAAATGACTAAAAATAAGCTGAAGATAAATAAAGAGTGTTCAACAATGTCTTACCAAGTTTTTCGATGTCAAATTTTTGAAACTAAGGACTAATTCTCCCACCTACGAAGTAGATAAGACGACAATATGAACAAATAAGTAAAAAACAACAATTTGAACAAATAAGTAAATCAAAGATCATGTTAGCACACAAGAAAAAAGACCTCAATAGGTAGAATTCTACTTACCTAAATGTTTTAAAAGTGCTTCTCAAACAATCAAAAAACTCCTAAAATAACAACATTTAAGTTCTAAGGTCAGAACTTAGTTCGAAACCTTATTTGAAGCTCAAATAGTGTTCAAAATGAATAGAAGAAAATGGTGTTGTTGTGTACCGGCTTTGTTGGGCGTTGTTGAAATGAGGTGTCCGTTACAAACATAGCAAAAAGGAGTCGGCTTTTGCTGCGATGGTGCGTGAAGTTTAGTATTTCGATCACAACCGATGATTCTCTTCAATCCTGAAATTGGAACTTCAAATGATTAAGATATGTTTTATTATCGTAATTCTTAGTTAAAATACCATGGGTAAATGTCAAACCTTGTTGAGAACGGGGGAAACTCTAAAAGGGGTTGTTGAAACGTCGAACACTAAGCAACTCCTACCAGAAATGGGGCATCGGAGGATGTAACCAGTCGAAGAACACAAGGAGAGAAAGAGGAGAGGAAGATGAGAGGTTTTTAGGGTTTTCTTTTCGTTCTTTAATGTTTTTCCTTTCTTCTTTTCTTTTTTTAAAAACAAAAACCAATAAAACAAATAAGGAAAAATAAATAAAGTTTAAGAGAAACTTTACATTAGAGTTGTTTTTATTTTAAATTTTCTAATTGATAATTTGGAAATGAGAAAAATAAAATTTGAGAGGGAAATGAAAATGGGGGAGAGAGGGGAAAAAAAATAAGATAAAAAAATTGTTTGAGATTCAAAAGAGAGAGTCACCTACAATGTCGGTTTAAAACCGACATTAAATATCCACTTTTTTTTAAGAAACCGACATTATACATCTACTTTTAGTTTTTCCAACCGACATCAAAGCCCAAATTTCTTGTAGTAAAACTTTAGATGCTTCACAAAATCTTGATCAATGGTTATTAGATAGATTCCTTTTCGTTCATTAAAAGAGAGAGGGCAATGGAAATGCACATGCTTCATTGCAAAAGCCCATATAGAAAAGAAGATTTTAACTTAATAAACTAATGTCATCGTTTTAATGTCTCATTAGATTTTTAATAAAGAGTTTCAGTTTACTATTTGATCTTCTATATTTATTATATATATAATATATAAAATATATAATAAAATAAAAAAATAAACAAAAACTTTTTGGTTTATTGGGGCGATGGGGATTCGTAATTTTTCCCATCCCGAAAATCATAAAACAAAGATATGAAAAAAAAAAAAGGGTCCACTTATAGAAGACTCAAGAAGTAAAGAGTCACAAATGGATCGAAATCCAACCGTTCGGTTTGTTAATTTCTTCAACCCAAATAACATTTATTAAAAATTTAATCCAACCCAACTCGACCATTAAACATTTAAGTTGAGTTGGTTCGGGTTAATCGATTTATTTATTTAAATTTATGTTCTAAAAAGAAGTAAGATGTTAATACGAAAAAAATTGATTCAATTATTTTCATATATTGAATTAAGATATAATATAATTTCAATTTATATAATAATTTTTTTATTTCCAAAGTAGTAAACTATTTTTAGGAGTTATTAAAGAATAAAGTATTCAAAAAAAATAAATCTTAAATAAATATATTATATATAATTGTATCACAAGTTATATATATTAAAGTTAACAATAAGTCGATGTTGGTTTGGGCTATTTTAAGTGAACCTATGAACCAACTAAACCCACAAAATTTTCATTTATTTGGACTTGAGTTGATAACCCAATCCAAACCATATCGATTGGGTAGGGTTGATAGATTTCTTTGGGTGTCGGATTTTTTGAACACTCTTAATAACAAATTCCTAAGCCATATTTACTTAATATTGAAATATAGAATGTGGAAAAAAACAAACTGATTAACTTTATAAGTATTTATAGATATTTTTTTTACACTTATAAACATTTATATAAATACTTAGAAAATTAATCTAAACGGACCTAAAACTGATTGAGAAGTAGAAGATAACTTAAATGTTGTGGCTGGCTTTCCCTAAAAAAAAATAGACGTGTAAAATTGCATGCGTACAAACGAGGCATCAAAAGTTGAGTTTATAACAGTTGTAGAAAATCAGTGCAATTAAAATAGCACGTGGAAATTTGTATAAACAGTAACACGACAGATCCCAATGAAATATCTCTTCCTCTGTCTATATGCTTTTGTGTTCCCTCGCAAAGCCTCACACGTATTCTTTTTAAGTTTTGAGCTATCAGACACAAATACATCCCATCTTGAGCACTCTTTTTACAACTGTTTGGTTTCCCTTTTGAAATGGAAAATCTTGATTATTCGCCTTCCTTGTCTCAATCTCCCTTTTGCTAAATTCTTAAGTTCCTAAATCACCCCTCCAAATTTTAAGACAAAATTATCCTCTTAGTCTTAACTTTGAAGGCTATGTAGATTTGGTCCATATGATTTTAATATGTACTTTAGTCATCCAATTTAATTTTTAAGAATATTTAGATTTGGTTTATTATAAGTTCAAAAGATATATTTTTAATCCTCGAATTTTTAGAAAACATCATTTTTACCTAAAAAAAATCCTCTTTATGCCCTATATTTCAAAAATGTCTTTGAAAGATTTTTACTATTATTTTTTGATAAATTTATTTTTTGCCGATTTATGATTATTTAAAATATATCTCAAAATATTTTGTTAGGTATTTAAAAATATTCTAACCAATATATGAAATATCACAGTATATAAATTCATTATTTGACATAAAATCACCATATAATGCATTTATTATGAAGAGAAAATGCATTTATTATGATTTTGTCCCATTGTAGAGATAAAATGCATTTAATATATATATTGCATTTTCATTTGGAGAGAAAAAATGACATTTAATATGATTTTATTTTCCATTTCATTTTCCATGTTGTTTTTGGTTATTACGTGAAATGTTCCATTGTTTGTTCACTTTGTTTATTTGAAAACATTCTAAAAATATGTATGAAATATATCGATAAATATATTTTATATCGATTCAAATATTCATGGTTATTTTTAAATATATCTTAGACCATATGATATCTACTCAAATATTCATCGTTATTTTTAAATATACCTTAGAACATAAATTTTAGAACATATATACAAGCGTGTATATATCATATATCATAAATTCAAAGTAGTTAAAAATCAACAAAAAAAAAAAATCTACCATAATATATAAATCACAAATGGACCTAATGTTCAATATAGAATATATATATAAGCGTATATATCACAAAACAAGAAATCTAAATACAAAAATCATCATTGTTAATATAAAATAAATGATTATATATATCACAGTACATATATCATCATCGTTTATATTAAACCCTCATCATCAACAAATCTTCTTACCTAGCTCCGTCGACTGAATCTACCCGAGTCCGCACGCGAATCTGCTCACGCCCGGTGCCAGAAGCTTTGCCACGTCGTTTTCACGTCGTCTATTTGCTCGAGCCTGCACTGTCGTCGATTGGATCTGCCCTAGTCTGCGTTGATTTGCTTGCTCCTAGCGCTGAAAGCTTCGCCTCGCACCACCGACATCCATCTAAAATCACGATGTCGTCTGCTTGAGCCCGGCTGAAATTGCTCGTGCCGCCGCCAGAGATTCTCTCTCCTCACGTCGTCATCTACCGCTTGCAACTCACACCGTCGAAGGAGAAAAGAGAAGAGAGGGAGAAGGAAAAAAGAGAGGGAGGAAGAAGAAATGGGTGTGAATTACGGAGAGAGAATATACGCATGGAAGAGAAAAAAAATAAATAAATAATATATATACACGATGGCTAAATTGTAAATAGCCACTGATATTAGTAAAAAATAGGGGAGGCCAATAGGATTTTTTTTGTAAAAAAAAATGAAATATTTAAGACATTAACCTAATATACGTTTGTTCTTAAAACCGTTTATGTAGAAATTGCTTAGAAAAAAGTTTAAAAAGTCCTTTGAATAATTTATTGTTATTTTAAATAGACATGTGGCATTTTAAATTAGAAAACTAATTTTTTAAAATTTTCTCTCATCTTTAAATTAATTATATTTTTAAAATATATATTTTAAATATCATATAATTATTTAAAATAATTAGAAAAAATACTTCAAAACCTTTTAAACTCAAGGACTAAAAAGTTACATTTTGAAAAAATATGGACCAAATGTATATATTCTTAAAAACTCGAGAACTAAAAATGTATATTTTGAAATCTCATAGACCAAATGTACCTTTCTTAAAAATTTGAAATATTTTTAAAACTTGAGACCAAACACATATATCATTCAAAACTTGTAAAAAAGCAAGGGTCTATTTGGTTGGTAATTTATGTTTTCAAATTCGCCGAGTTTGCTGACTCAGTTTTTGAAATATGTTTTTGGATTATGTGATCAAAATCATGCCAATTCTGAAAAACAACAATTTTATGTTTCGAGTGTATATATCCAAATTTTGAACTTAAAAATTTTAAATGCAGAATCATATTAAAGGAAGATAAGAGCATCTAGAAATATAGTATTTCATTCATATTTTTAACTAAAATATGTATTATATAATTTATTATAAATTATATAATTTAAAAAAAAAATAAAGACTATTTTTAAATGTAAGAAAATGAACCAAAATATTTACAAATATAAAGAAATTTTACCATTTATCTCTGATAAACTGCGATAGACTACTATCTATGTCTATATGTGTCATAAGAGACACAGATAGTAGTATATCACAATCTATCATAGATCGAGTGATATTTTGCTATTATTTATAATTATTTTCAACAGTTTTGTCTTCTAAAATAATTTTTCTAAAAAAAATAAGTTGATAAAATAATTAATAATAATTTATGGCGGATCTAATATTTAGTATGTATACTTAGATTTATAGTTTAGAAATATAGTATCTAACATATTTAAAATAATGGTTTAAATTATAATTTAATTTTAAAATATGCTGCCATGGAGAGAGAAGATAAAATAGGATTCCATTAGGATTAAATTTGTTATTAACACTGTCGAATTTTCTAAAATTTAAAAAAATATATAAAAGGGAGAGCATGAGGGTGAGTTGTATTTAGTATCAGAAATAGAAATGGGGAAACGAAATAGGAAATTGGCACTGGGGGAGCGCATTACACATGCTAAACCTCCCTTCACCATCGCTCAAATCCAGAAATCCATTCCAAAACATTGCTTCCAACGTTCCCTTTACCGTTCCTTCTCCTACCTTATCTTCGACACCATCCTCCTCTCCACATTTTTTTACATAGCCACCGCCTGCTTCCCCCTCCTTCCCCACCCACTTCTCCACTTCCTAGCTTGGCCTCTTTATTGCCTTTCTCAAGGCGTCATCTTCACCGCCCTCTGGGTCATCGCCCACGAATGCGGCCACCACGCCTTCAGCAACTACCAACTCCTCGACGACCTCCTCGGCTTCCTCCTCCACTCATCCCTTACTTCTCTTTCAAAATCAGCCACCGCCGCCACCACGCCAACAACGCATCCCTCGACCGCGACGAGGTCTTCGTCCCCAAGCCCAAGTCCAAAATCTCTTACTATTTCCACCACTTAACCAACCCACCGGCTAGGCTCCTCATCATTTTCATGACCCTCACGCTCGGCTGGCCATTGTACTTAGCCTTCAACAGGTCAGGCCGAGCCTACGACAGATTCACCAGCCATTACGATCCAAACAGCCCCATATTCAGCGAAAAGGAACGGCTTCAAGTTCAAATATCCATTGCGGGAGTTGTGACCATTTTGTACTTGCTCTACAAATTGGCAATTGTAAAAGGAATCACGTGGGTCGTTCGCATGTACTTACTGCCTTTAACGGTTATGAATGCGTTTGTGGTGTTGATTTTGTCGTTGCAACACACGCATCTTTCATTGCCGTATTATGATTCTAGTGAATGGGATTGGTTGAGAGGGAATTTGGTGACGGTTGATAGAGATTATGGGATGATTTTGAATAAAATGCTACATAATATAACCGACACACATGTCATTCATCATTTGTTTCCTACGATGCCCTATTATAACGCCGTGGAGGCGACGATGGCGGTGAAGCAAGTGTTGGGAGAATATTACCAGTTTGATGAGACGCCTATTTTGAAGGCCACGTGGAGGGAGTTTAGAGAGTGCATTTATGTAGAGGCAGATGATGAAGGTTCTAGCAGTAAAGGAGTTTTCTGGTTCCGTAACAAGCTTTGAATAATACTCATAGTTGGGTTGTTACTATTGCATTATTGTTGCTAACACACTCTTGGTTGCGTCAAGCTAGCCTAATAACTCATCAAAAATATTTTAATTGCATCCTAAGTTACACCTATTAGCTAGGTGCATTCTGTTCAATTATCTCATTATCAATTTTTTCCAGCAACAAACTATTCTTACTCTTCTTTTTAAAAAATAAGATGCACAAAATAAATACATTTTGAGATCCATCCAAATATTAGCGAGTAAAAAGTGGTTTTGAAAGTATGTAAATGACTTATATTTTTAGAATAATTTTTCATATATTATTTTTATGGGATACCAAGATTGATTATTCACGTTGCCATAGATATTATCTAATTACTTTAAAAATATAAACTATACGTTATCACCAAGTTTCTACCTCCTTAACTTATCAAAATATCTCGTCAAAATGTGAGCTTAGTTCAATGATAATTGATATGACCTTCTCTTCCTGAAAATTGAAAGTTCAACCTCTATACTCATAAGGGATAGTTGCAAATATAGACATTAGATCAAAAGTATTAGCAGGTATAACCAAATGTAAAAAAAAAATTGCAAATATGACCAAATTTAAATAGTCTATCAGTAATAGACTATATTATTGGTAGGTAGTAGTCTATCAGTGATAGGCCATATCACTGGTAAGAGTTTATCAATGATAGAAATCTATAGATGATAGACTTGGGAGTCTATCAACGATACAAGTCTATCAGCCTTGTCTACATTTGCAATTTTTTTAAAATGATGTTATATACTTAGTTATTATTCCTAAAAATGTGTTATCAATTGCAATTACCCAATAAAATAACTCGTTAAGGGTTCTTAAACTATCATGTTGAACTTTCAAAAAATATATAAAAAAGTCCAAAGATGAAATTCTTAATGATAGTTGGTTGTATCCACTGATATTCGCAATAATAGGTTGTTCCACGATTTTATATGTTTCACATCTACTTACTTATTTTTGATGGACATTTAAACCTTTATTGTAATAACTACATTGGAAAAACAAATAACTCCCTTTATTAAATATCATTATGGGTAAAGAATAACAATTCTTTACTTTAAAAATATATATATACCAACTCATTTAAAAATGTAACATCAATCTAAATTATTATTTCAATAGGTCAATTAATTTTAGGAACTATTTAGAACAATTTTTCAAATATTAAGTTGTTGTTTTAAAATTTAGGAACCAAATAGATCTCAAATTTAAAGACCAATAGTATAATTTATCTTAAAATTAAATAGTGAAGAGGTAATCTTTTATTTTGAAAAATATAAATATAGTTTTGTTATAAAAAATTTAAAAATATTTTTTAACAGATAACCCTTACGACGTTAACTTCTATCAAATAATTAATAATAAAAAAAAATTGAGGGACTGAAATAGGAAAATTGACCTAATTACGACCTACTAGATAACAATGTAGTTTTGACATAAAATTATGATTGGGCCTGGGCTTATATTGTGGTAGGTGGAACTGGCCCAACGATGATAGTGAGAAATGAAAATATAGTGCAAGATGACGGGAGATTTGTAATTTTGACACAAAAAAAAAAAAAAAAAAAAAAAAATCCCATTCCGATTAGGAAAGGTATGACACGTGCCATGACGAAATTCCATCTGATGACTAAATCATGCACCGTCTATCTGTCTGTCCTCTCTACTATAAAGAGTTCAAAGGGGGCTCTTCACCGACTCAAATCGGCTTTCTCAAGAAATCCAAATTCCCTAAAGACTGGAGAAAAATTGTGCGTGAAGCGAAATACTTCTCTGGAAAAATCTTTAATGATACATAAGGAATTTTCTAGACTTGGTTAATTGATTGCGAATATTTTGATTGTTGTTTCAGTTTTTCGATTAGGGCATTCTAATTTTCGATCTGGTTGATGATTTTCTTTTTCTGAAAAGCGCGAGAGATTTTATCGATCCATCTTTAATTTCTTAGGGTTTCATTCTTCTACAAAGCTTTCGATTCCATTTAATTCTATCACGAACGATCAGAATCCGATGATAAATCAGGCTCAAATGATTAGTTTGAGCCATCCGCAGATGGCAAACCAGCCTCATGTAATCAATCAGTCTCAAGTTATGAACCAGCAACAGGTGATTAATCAACCTCAATTTCTGAACCATTCTCAGATGATGTCTCAGTCGCAGCCAAATCTTTTGCCGCAGCCTCAGGCCATGTTGCAGTCCCAGACGATCATCGGTCAGACTCAGCCGCCGATGATGAGTAACAACTATAAGGTATGGTCACACCCGCAGGCTCCTTTAAATCCTAACAAGAAGCTTCGGAACTTCTCGAAGCCTAACTATGGAAATATGAAGCAGTCGAGGTCGGGGAGAGGCAATTGGAAGGGAAAAGGGGTTAATGACACAAGGATAAACGATAGGAGAACGGTAAAACCCTTACCTGGTTCCGTAACTGCTCCAAATAATGCTGGATGGTATCGACCTCCAAATCTTCATGAGTTGCAGTCTCAAAATCGTAATAAAGCTCGAAAGTTCTATTCAAAAAAGAAGTTCAATAATAGGTTTGCACCTTATGCGCCTCGGAATACCTCGTCTTTTATAATTCGTGCAAAGAAGTCTGGTGGGATCGCTTCACTTGTGTCTCCTTGCCCTGTAACACCAGCCGTGCTGCCTACTCCAATGTTCTCCCCTTCAAGAGAGGCGTTGGGTGATATGGCGAGAGAAGAATGGGGTGTTGATGGTTATGGATCAATGAAAGGGTTGATAAGGCTTCGAGGGTCTGAGAATAAGGCGGAAGTGCAGGAGGAAGAAGAAGAGGAAGGTAGTGGTGGGTCGAGTGATAGTGATGATGAGGAACATCTGGAGGTAGAACGCAGATTGGACCATGACTTGAGCCGATTTGAAATGATATACCAGAACTATGGAGTAGAGTATAATAACTGTTTGGAAAATAGGGTCGATGATCAGGATAGCCATATAGCTCAGTTGGAGGAGGAGAACTTGACTCTGAAGGAGAGACTTTTTCTTATGGAGACAGAGCTTGTTGAGTTGAGGAGGAAGTTGCAACTTCACGAGGGCAAAAACCCAGTTATTCAGGATGTGATGGAGGAGGGAGTGGAGAATGTATCTGAGAATGAAAGTGATGGAGGGTTGGAGATGTATGGAGCATGTATCTGAGATTAGACCAAACCAAGATGTTGATTTCAAGGAGGACGATGAAGAAGTCTTAGAGATTGAGGGGACGTGATTAAACAGGAATGCATACACTACTACAGTAATTTTGGGTATAGATGACATTTAACTTTAAGAAATGGGAAGAAAATATACAGTGAAGTACCAACAAACTGTCATAAAAGCGAGGGGCGGGGCTGGGATGACGATTATAACTGCAATCTATTTTTTTTAACTGAAATTAATTTCTTACATCAAATTGGGAACTTGCACTGACCCTCATTTTCATCCCAAAACCAGGTGTGCTACCTTTCTTTTCCTTGAAATCCCTTTCACTTTACCTTCTCACCCACCTTGGAATAACCTTTGCTTACCAAGAAAGAAGATAACGATCCTGACGTTCAAAGCCGCCGCCATTGAAGTGCCCTGCCTTCTAGGCATTGAGATTGAAGTTGCGGCCATTGAAACAACTTCCCGTTGTATTCAGGTTCAATTCGAAACTCCTGTTGAAATTTGTCTTGACAAAGTAGAATATACCATGCGAGATTCAATTGCTGCAGAAGAAAGTCTTCTATTTGTTAAATGCTTCAAGTTTCCAAAATTCATTTTTTTCTTTTGAAAGATTTTTCGATTCGAGTAAAAGATATACATTCCTTATGAAGAAAAGATTAATCAAAACAATGTGGGCCTTTAAGGATGTCGATCTTCGTAGTTTGGTCTCTACTAATTGTGTAATTTGCCGGTGACTCCAATCCTGGGTGCATGGATATTTTTGGGAGGGAAGAAGATGATAGTTTTGAGGAAAGAGAGGACACCATGTAAGCTGTTACTAATTCATGTGTTACTTAGGTGGTACCTACTCTTTAGATGCAATATGGCGTTTTTTCACATCAACACAGCTGCTCTCTCAAACTTGTATTATATTATCGTATTGTGTTCCTTTTATAACATTGTCCATTTATATCTTTATTACCATTAGTTGTAATTGCCTTGTGTGGCTACTTAACTGCTATCTATATAAGCACATAGTGTTTAAAATTTGATCAGTTAAGGCAGATATTTTCCTCTAATGGTCAAGCTGATGAGCAAATTCGCTTTAGTTGTAATGAATTGTATAATTAAAGTTTTTTATTTTGGTGTTTTCGCTGTAACATTTGTAACATGTCTTTGGTTAGAAGAAACGGCTCCAGGACTGCACAGTAGATGTAGAAATACTAATTTACAAATACATACATTCTTTTACTTGAATCTTCTTGATTTTCCCTTCGTTGGTTCTACCATCGAAGATGGACTCGGTGTTTCTTTTCCAATTTTGCATTTTTGATCTCATTCCCCAGAAACAAAACCAAAGCCATTATTGTAAGATGACAGCAATGAACTCAAGTTGCCACGTTCTTTGTTTTTGTCGACTTTGACAAACCAATTTCCATTTTAGCGCAGTGTCTGCTCTGTCTGTTTGTAAGTTGAGCCCGATCTCATCCAGAACAATATACTTCATTTATTTCTGTAAAATTTCTATGGTGCAGGGGGTCCAATTGTGCAAGCGGTGAGAGAATGTGAAGGTGGGTGATGTGGCCGTGCCTAAGAGACAGGGAATGATATGAATCAACAGATTTCTCTGATTTTTTTCTCCCTCTTGGGCATGATGAATTAAGCCAAGGCAACATCAATTAGTGT
This sequence comes from Benincasa hispida, assembly GCF_009727055.1. Taxonomy (NCBI): domain Eukaryota; kingdom Viridiplantae; phylum Streptophyta; class Magnoliopsida; order Cucurbitales; family Cucurbitaceae; genus Benincasa; species Benincasa hispida. The sequence goes on from NC_052358.1 coordinate 8,605,541, forward strand.
TGTGATAGTGTTAGCACATTATGGCGATGTTGATGTTGTGAGAGCTATGGTCCAATTGTGAACACTAGTAGTTGTCTAACCCATCATTAAAATTCTTGTAATTTGGTTACTCATCATTTACTAAAGATGATTAAAGATTAAAAAAACGATGAATGTTTTCACTACGAGCAAGAAATAAGCTGATTTTGTTGCAACTGAGGATTTATTGAAAGCTCTGACAAAACCACAATTTAAGCAATTGTTTTGACTTGTTAATAATTCCTTACGATTTTCCTTTTTTTTAACTGAGAAATATACCTCTCATAACTCGTACGCACACAGTTTGTGTCGATTCTATTTTTTTTGTTCCTTGCCGGCTTGGCTTTGTCAATTTAACACTCTACTTTGGTATAGAGAAGTCTGACATTAGTGAGGTAAGGTGTTTGATATTAGACCTAAACTCGTCATTGAATTCTATGTTCCATTGTTGTTATCCTTCCCTTCCTATAAATTATTTGCATACCTTTTTTTGGAAAAAGAAGGTTGATCTTAATTCTATTCCTTTTTATCTTTAAAATTATCTTGCAATTTTGAAAGTTTTACACTTGTTTTGGTAATCATTTGATTTTTTGTTTTTTATTTTTAAAAATTAAGTCTATAGACGCTACTCTCATTTTTAAATTTCTTCTTTTGTTATCTAGCTTTTACCAATGGTTTAAAAAATCAAGCTATAATTTGAAAACTTAAAAAAAGTAGCTTTTAAGAGCTTGTTTTTGTTCTTGAAATTTGGTTAATAATTCAACCATTGTACTTAAGAAATATGTAAATTATTCTAAAAAATAGAGAAAAAATAAGCTTAATTTTAAAAAACTAAAAATAAAAAACGAAATGATTATCAAACGGAACTTTAGTTTTTTTTTTATGGTTTCTTTTATAACAGTAAAGTCCCATTTTTTATTTGGTTTGAAATTAGGCGTTGCTTTTAAGGATAAAGTGAAATGATTCTTGATGAGGATACCTAAATTCTCTCTCCCTTTCTTACCATGAGTATATGAAGTAGCAGTAAAAGTTAAAATGTTCTTCTGCGTTGGAAGGAAAGAGCAAAAAATGCTAAACGTACCCATGAGAGTATGTGCAAGAGGATAAGGTAGTGAACTATTGCACTTCAATGACTCACAAACATAATGTCATTAAGTAGGAGCTCCAGACATACGATGAAGGTAAGATTACTAGAAGTCAAATTTATTCTAATGAACTTTTCTGCTTATTTAAATCAAATTTTGTGCCGTTCAATTTGTTTATTTTTTGATTGAAGATTTGAGTCTTCAAGACTCAATTTCATCTATAGTCGGAATTTTAGTAGTGTTCCTCCATTATGATTCATGCATTCCTGAAAGTATAGGCATTAGTTACGAATGGAAGTTATAATTTAGCATACTTTCAGGTATATGTTTCATATTTGTCGCAGTTAATGTGTGTTCTTCCACATCATTTATAAATGTACATGAACTTTTCATATGACATGTTCTTCCCAACAAAGCTCCTCAAATATTGTTTGTAATGTCTGTTATTTGCATTTACGGATAGCATGTGTTGTTGTCTTAGGTTCATTGGTGACATTGGGCATTCTTCTATAAAGATTTATTTTGTCTGGTAGAATATTATTTGCCACTTTCCATGCTAAAATCTTTGTTTTTTCAGGAATTTAATTGCTCCAGATGTCTTTCCAATTTGAAAATTTTGAAGAAACAACGGTTGTTTAAACATAGTTTTTCTTTATGTGCATATATGCATACCGTATGCACTCTTAATTAAGACTTCTCCCTTATATTTGGGGTTCAAATCAATGTATCAATGCATCAATGCTCAATTATGTGATGGATTGTGCCTAAACTTTAAATAGCCCTGTCAATTAGAAGGGATGTCTCTCTCATGCCAGCAAATGATTAGTTTTATTAGCTGCTTTATTCTTTGGGTAATTTATGTTTGACATTCTATTAGTGAGGTATATAAATGCTTTATTCGAAGTTTGAAACATGTACTATAAATGCTCCTAACCGAATCTGTTATATCTTCTTTTATGTCTGATGTTGGAGACTAAATGACAGTGACGGATGAAATGGGGTAAGGAATCAGATGAACAGCTTTTGGAAGACAATGTTGCAAACATTGACGAAATGGAAGGAGGACTTGTTTTGGAGAAGGTAAATGAATGTGAGGATATGGATGAGAATTTGGGAAATATTTTGCACTCGGGTTCGGGGATTGGAATCGAGGCCATGGTCAATGATGCACAATAGAGTTGTGTACCTGTAATGATAGTTGTAGATGTTAAGGAAGGCTGTGAAGAATCAAAGGAGATTTCTGTATCAGGAATGGACTGTCTTGCATAAGTGATTTTGTGTAAATGTAAAGCTACTTCCTTGAAGAGGCGTTTTGTTATCTTCTGCAGCTTCTTGCTACATATTTCTGACTCAGATTTTCTTTAGCATCTTGTTCTAGTTGGAAAATTTCTTACATCCCCTTACTGAAGAAGGGCATGTTAATGTTAAACAGGAAATTGTTGATGTTTCTTAATCAAATCTGCTTCTTGTTTAGCTTAACTCTCAAGACTTAAGTTAAATTCTAGGTTCTATATGTGTCTTTTTTCTTTTTTCTTTGGATGTAATATTCGATGTAGTTCAGTCTACGAAAGATGCTAGTTTGTGTTTTATAACCCTCTTTTATAAAACTTATGATTGTATTTTTCTCTCTATAATTATTTTTCTGCTTACGTTGATTTGTAAATGTAATTATTTAATGAAAAATTGTGCTCTCTTTTCCTTGCAAGCCACCCATTATTTCTCCAGTTTTCTACTTTACAGCCACCTAATGGTGCAAAGAGTGGACAATTACTGAGCGTGAGCCAAAAAAATGAACTGGAATACGATTTGCTATCATAAAACTCAAAGCTTGGTAGGAGATTCACAAATTGAAGATTATTTTTTCTTTCTAACGAATCGATAAAACTTGAGAGGGAGAGATTCTTTATTGAAAGGATTTTGGGGTGAGATTTTGACGTTCAAGATTTTTAGAACTTCCATTTGATGAATACATTGTAAAGACGTCGAGGCATCTCTTACTATACTATACACATGGATTTCTTACCTCAAGGGCCTCCTCTTTTAGATAAGTCTTCCTACACCTGCTTTGTTTCGCCGACCCGTAGATGAACAAATAAGATGTTATTGTATCCTCGTGTGATTCTTATTTTCCCATCGTTGTATCTGAAAATAATCTGGCAAATTAACAACTATGTAGTAGCCACTGAAAGAACAACCAGATATAGAGATATCTTACAGAAGTTGGAGCTTAAACCGGCTCTCCATTTCCAAAGGATATCCGAACGGGCCTCCAATAATTGCAGCATCATCCATGGTAACATCGTATATGTCATCTCCAGATTTCCTGCCACAAAGAAAACCCATGTCTGGCAAATCGAAGACCCAACAACATATGGGAACATATCATGTTATGCATTTGCCCTTCCAAACTTTTTCTGAGAGCTTTCCTACGCAATTAAATGAACTACATGATTGGGAAACTTACACCAAGGTACCAGTCATGGAAAATCTCAGTCCAAGCAACATATCCACTCGATACTTCATTTGTCCACTCTTGATAACCTGTCAGAGTGTTACAATTACTTTTATTTTATGGATGCATGATTATAATTAGTTTACTTTATAAATGAAGGTTAATGCAGCATCGAAGTTCATTCAATACAGCGGGTCACATATTTACTCTACCTGCATCCCCATGAGACCATTTGCAGCATTCTCTATCCAACTATCTGTTTCCATCTGCAATTTACAGTAACTGATAAGTAGCTCCTTATGGAATAGGAACAATGTTCCCCTTGGCTCTTCCTAGTCCCAAAAAGAAGAAATAGAAAAAAAGCAGAACAAGAAGAAGAAGCCCTCTTTCTTTCCCAATGGAGAATGAAGGCCAAGACCGAACTTGGTTAGAGGGCCGGTGTGATTTCAGTCAAACATCATTTATGGGTACGAGTTAGCTATTAAGAACTTAACTTAGCTAAAGGACAGGTATCGTCCACTGCAACAAATGTCAATAGTCAGGTGAAATCGAATAAGAGATTGCCTTTTGAGAGGGATGCGTAGCCAAATGGGTTCCAAAATAATCACAATTTCCTGTATAACCTGCCGATACTCATCTAAAGTATGTTTAAGTAGAACTATTACTCCTCGAAATCTCATGTCAAACAGCCCTAATGGATAATGTCCTATACTTTATTCAAATACTTGTTCAGCCTGTCCATATTTTACCACCTTTTTCTTTCACTGATAATTTTGTAACCTATTTTATTTTGTTCAGCATAGGAAGTATGAATGCAATGACTACCTGTGAACTCCATAACATATTCCATTCTCCCTCGACAAGCTCCTCCTCAAATTTATTTTCATTCCGATTTTCAGAGATGAGCTTATCAATTGCCTGTAGTAGTTCAAGTTCTCAAGAAATCAGCCGTAGGAGAATATAATGAGGTTGAAATTTTCTCTGTGATTTAGTGTATGTGGAAAATAGGCTTACCTCTTCAACTCCTTTACCTGTAGAAATTGCTAGCAGCAAGTTTTGTCTTGCTTCTGTTTGCTTTTGCAACACAAACGTGGTGCCCTACACTATTACAATGGTTCTGAATGTCCTTAGCAGTTGCCAAATCAACTCAAGAAGTTTCAAGTATGTAAGACATGTTTGAGTAACCGAGGAAAGTGAACTAATTTACCTTGTTTCCTCTTGAGATTCGGAGATTTCCAGAGGGAGATAAATATGTGGTGTCCAACCAGCCCTTTGCTTCATCTCCAAGAAGTCTGAATGGTACAGGATATGGAACCTTAAAAGGCAAGAACTTGAAAGAAAATGCTGCTCTGTCAAATTGGAAAAGTATGCGTTTGCCATCTTTGATTGATGCAGCCGCCTATAAGGGAAGGATAACATTAAAAAACAAGGGAGATTGCTGACCGGTTGTAAAAAGATATACAAACATACCTCTACTTTCAGCTCTCCAATTGCATCAGAGAATTTAACAATGTTGGAGACCCGTGGGTCGTTTGTCCGTAGGAATATCTCTTGAAACACGCTGAAGAAATCAACTCCAACAAATGTTCTCTGAGGGGGAAGAGTTACAAGATTTTACCATTTCTTTTCCATATCATTGCTTCAGAGTATTATATATCAAACACATTATATTTTTGTTCTGTGCAATCTTATCAGAATTTGCACTTAATTTCTAAGGATGAGTCACTGAGATAAAGCAACAAAACGTTTTCAAAATCCTTTGTTAAAAAAAACCTACAACACTATGTTACTCCTTTCTAGATTTATCTTAAAAACTTGTAAATCAATATATTAAAAGACATTGTTTCTCGGACTTCGAAGAAGTCTAGAATTCCTCGAGATAAAGATGGACCTCAAAAGAAACATCTCAGATGTTTATATTCATGAAGGATCTAAAAAATTTTCTTTCCTTGGGCCAAGTATCTCTTGCTAATAGATAGGGAATGTGTCCCACATATGAGGAAAGTGAGCAAATCTAGAAAAAAGTGAGTGAGTGGAGATAAGACAGAGTCTTCTTTTAAAAGTATCCATTTTTGTTCTCTCTCAATAGAAGTTTCTTTCTTCCAAGTCCTTGTTTCTGTCCTGCGCTAATTTCTTCCGCAATGAGATAATCACGATCCTTTTTGTTGTCTATGGCCTAGGAGATCAGTACTTACATGAAATAGTCATTTGTTATTTTAATTGATTTGTTTTCAGCTGACTTTTCACTTAATTTTAATCAAAATACAAGAAAGAAATTTGGAATCTAACTTCTGAACTATGATTTAATTATAGTTTAGGTACAGGATCATAATATGAGAAAAGGGACTTGCTATTGCTGGAGCACGTTATGTCAAGAATTGAAATTGAACCTGTATTATGGACGCTGTTCCAGGTCTAGTTGTGAACACCAACTGCCAACGTCCTTCAATTAAGCTAGAGTCCGTCTGCAGGCAATGAAAGAGAAGTGAGGATTAGCAAAGACAACTAAAAATGTAAAATAGACGCCAGTTATCTCGATTAATTTTCATTCATGTTGAAGATATTATACTTGGGATGAAATTCTAAATCTCTATATAGTGGACAGAAATAAATCAAGAACGTCTCCGGATTACCATTGACTGGAAAAAAAGGATTTTGAAGCATATCAATTTCTTAAGAAAACTGTACTGACAAACTAATGAACTTGTAAAACTAAACCAATGAAAGAAGTAACCAGAGAGTAATTAAGAACGACTGGAATTATGGGGATTCAATTAATTAAGAACTTATCTATCACCGTTTCAAGATTTCAGTGGACAGTACTGTTAATTGTGCAATTGATAAACAGAGTGTTAAAAATTGATAGGGAAAGCGAACCGGATTACCGGATCTCGCACGCCTTCCAAACCTTCCAGAACACTGACAGCCCGTTCGACATTCTGAAGAAATCAATAGACTAAAAGAAGTTCAAATTCTGAATCTGGACAGAAGTGAACGCAGAACAAAAGAATGAAGAGAGGGGCCAAAAAAAGAAAAATTACGCTGAGCTGCTGAGAGGAAACAGAACGGCCTCGACCTTGGACACCAATAAGAGCCTGAATGAGCGAGTTTTCGGGTTCGGAAAAGGAGACGACTTCTTTCTGCTGCTCATCGACAAGAGAAGATCGACAACGGAGACGAATGTGTGTGTGATGGCGATGGAACCGTTTGATCGGAGGGAGAGATGGAGTTAGTGGAGTGAAGAATGAGAGGTGAAGATATGTCGGGGTTATGGCATTAGGTTTAAGAGTCATGATTGGGGAAAGGCAAAAACAGAGCAAGCTGTGGTGAGCTACGCCCCTGATTTTTGGTTATCTTTGGAGAAGTAGTAGTAGCTGTGGCCTGTGTGGTAGTGGTGGCAGTGTAATCGACTGTTTATTGATTTGCATTTGTGATTAAGCTGAGCTGTTTCAATTGTGTTCCGACACGTTGAGCAATAGGCTAGAGTGAGAATTGGCTATCTTTTGTTTTTACGGTAATTGTTTAAAGAGATATTTTGATTTTAAATTCCTTTTCAAAATTATTTTCTTAAAACATTTAAACTTTTTTATATTTTTGTATATAAGATTTAATAGATTTTACTAACTAAAGTACCTTTGCCTTTAGTGGGTGATTGGAGAGAATATGGATTTGGAACCACTTTCTTTTAATATTTGAGAGAGAGAATGTATTTATTAGTTGAGATTTATTTTTCATTTTCAATTGGAGAGAGAATATATATTTAATCAAGTTTTATTTTTCATTTAATGCATTTCACGTTTCAAACAACTAGTTTTATTTACCAAAAAATCATGGTTATTTTTAAATGTACATCAAAACGTTGTATTAGATGATTGTTAATGTTCTAACCAGCATATGGAATACAACTGCTTTCTCAACAACTTATTGGTTTTTCTAGCAGTTTCATGATTATTTTTAAATATACATTTGCAATGAAAATATTTCATGTTTTTTTAATGTCTTTTTTTACCTATTATTAGCATAAATGTAACTTTATATATATTGAATGTAATATCTACCCTAGGTATTTTGATTGTCTATTGTATTTCATTGTTTATTTTGCGTATGCTTATATTTCGTATAAACATGCACAAAATAAACATATGTACCAATATATTTCCTATAAACCTTTTAAACATACCTTTGTATATGATACAATTCCCTCTTCTATATCTCAATATATATATAAACTTTTTACTTCCAATATGTTTCATATAAACCTTATACAACAGTAGAAAACTCAATACATTCATTAAGATATATATACTTGATAAACCTCCAAACAGTATCATATGACATGGTATATACCATAAAATATTATAGTATATATAAGTTAACTTTATTCATTGATTTTATGTACCAAAATATATATATAAATCCCTCTTCGATATTACAATATATTTCATATAAATCTTTTTAAAGTAGTGAGAAACCCAACACATTCATTAAGATATAGATACATGATAAATTCCCAAACATATCATATGACAGAGTATGTAGCATGCAACCTAAAGCCTCGGTCCCAAACCATGAATATATATTACAGTATATATGATAAAAATAGTACAGTGTTTCAACTGTATGTACACATTCTAATTTTTGGAAAAGAAAAAGAAACAGAAAAAGAAAAAGAAAAAGAAATCTTAACCGTATGTCCGAAATAGCATAAATCGCAAAAACCAGAATTAAATCGGTTTTGCTAGGTCCAAAATCGTTGAAATCGTTTGGTCACCATCGAATCAAAAGGAAATTGTGTTGAATCATCCCTGATTGGTCTCTTTTCTTTTCAGAAATCGTTGTCAACCGTCGTCTGAGTCGCACCGCGATATGTAGTTAAGCCGAGTTGTTCGTCGCGTGCCATCTAACCTAGTTGCACATTGTCCGAGGTCGTTGAGCCGAGTCCACCGTTCGTCATCATTCGTTGAGTTGCTCACTATTTCGCTTTGAGTTTATTGTTCGTAGCTCAAGTTCCACTTCACTCAGTTGTTTGTTGTCCAATGTAGTTGTCAATGAACCACTCGTGAGTTTGGTCGTCGTGGGTTGCTGTGAAGTTGGAGAGAACGAGGGAGGGAGAGAGAATGAGGATTTTGAAAAAAAAATGGTTAAAATTTAAAATACACGTGAATTAAGGAAACTTTTGAGTTTTCATTTTTGAAAAATGTGAAATTGTTTATAGGTTAAGGACAAAAATGGAATTGGATACTAATTTTTGTGTAATTAGGAAGTAGTTTGGACAAGTTTGAAAATAATAAAAAAGCTGGACAAAAGTGAAATATAGGGTTATTAAGGCATTGTATGTTGTTATCTCGAGATATTTAGTTTTTAAATCCTTTTTCAAAACTTATTTTTCATAAATGTCCAATTTTTTTTATATTTTCGTACATAAGATTTAATAGATTTTACGAACTAAAATAACCTTACGTGTGGTGGACGGCTAGAGAGAAAATGTGACATTGGCAACCACTTTCCATATTTCCCAAGCACCCTTAATGTTGAAAAAGAAAATGTATTTATTTGTTGAGATTTCCTTCCCATTTTCAATTGCATAGAGAAAATGCATTTAATCTGATTTTATTTTTTTATTTAACATATTTCACGTATCAAACAACCAGTTTTACCCACCAAAAAATTATGGTTATTTTTAAATATACCATAGAATAATGTATTAGATGTTTGCAAAGGTTCTAACAAATACATGAAATATACTGATAAATATATTTGATATGTACTCAAATATAACTGGTTTCACAACAACTTATGGTTTTTCTAGTAGATTTATGATGATTTATATATATATATATATATTAGAACATTATATTAGATGTTTGAAAATATCCTAACCAATAAATGAAATATACTTAGTAAATATATTTGTCGTGAAAATATACCATGGTTTTTTTATGTCTTTTTACCCATTATTAGCATAAGCATATCTTTGTATATATTGAATGTAATATCTACCCAAGTATTTTGATTTTGTCTATGATATTTCATTGTTTATTTTGCGTATTTTTATATTTCATATAAACATACACAAAATAGACATATGTACCAATATGTTTCATATAAACCTTTTAAACATACCTTTGTATACAATATAATTCCCTCTTCTATATCCCACTATATTCCATATAAACCTTTTACAACAATGAGAAACCCATCACAGTCATTAATATATATATACTTTGATAAACCCCAAAACAGTATCATATGACATGGTATATGCCATCAAACATAGTAGTATATATAAGTTAACTTTATTTATTGATCATTTTGTCAGGTTTTATGCCCTAAAACTCGTAGATAGTAAATGTAAATAATTGACTATCATCAATAAAGAGTTATCGATGTTATTTCAATAAGTATAATTGATTGTGTTGTATGTGTTTTGTCTTAATAACCCTAAATCCAATAAACTAACATCCTAGGTTGTTTTATGCAAACCTTTGACGAACCTTTCTTCAAGTATCCCTTGATCGTGAGATTATATCGAATGAATCATCAACTAAATTTTGGAAAACCATTTTCCTTTTTATGTCACAGTTACCATAAAACTTCTAATAACCTCCCACTCAATTCGGTTATTAGATAAAAAGAATAATTAATTTTCGTATAATTAATATGTTATAAATAAATATAATAACCAATTTATCATATTATATTTATAACCTATAGTTTTAATATTTCATCATATGAAATATATAAACCATAGTTCTTTTTCTATATTATGGTATTTAATATAAATCATATTTATATTAATTCTTCCAATTAATGTATCTAATACATCATATCAATTATATCACATATAATTGAATTTTCTCTTGTTAATTTGAACACTTCAAATTAACCCAAAATGTGATTCTCAACTTGAACCCATTGAGCTACCAAGGGGACCTCATGGACCTATAGCTTGAAGCTCCAACGGTACGTGAATAACTGACTAAACTCTTTAATCACGAGATCCACCATCCGTTAATTGTTGGTCACTCCACTAAAATCAATAACTGCACTCTTCGCACTACAAATATATTTCTGTGTCCATATGACTAATCAACTACGCGACGACCAATCGCTCGTAAGTACAACTGAACCAATTCATCGTTTTACCCCATGTAGTTACATCTAACTCCTTAAGTACCATTGATTCCTTTAATGAACAATGAGTCATAGTCCTATTATGTCTAAGTCCTCTCGGACCAAGAGAGGGTGTGGCCACTAGACCTGAAATCAACCCTTAAGGGAACAATTTATCTATTTACCCCTGCTTCAGGAAAAGAATGAATTCTGTCTTGTGTAACTAAGTTTCCAGCTCTCCAATCAGACGAATCCCCAAAATGGTAGGCTTGTTGAGTTGGAAATCTGGCCAACTAAAGCTCTTATGGATGAAATTTGATCTAGGGTCATCAAGGACTTCTAAGTTGTATCGAATTACTTTTTGAAAGTTGTTGGAATTCCATTATGGTGTAAGTGATCTTACGGTTGGAATGTCTTAAGGACAAGATTGGATGTTTACTCTATATTTTATGTGAACGCTGGAGTTAGTCATGAACCATGAAAGTCATGTATTTTAAATGTCATGAATTTGTATGCATTGATTTATGAGCATCGTGAATGAATTTTCTTTTCCCATAAATGATTAAGCCCTAAATTGTAAATGATATAGTTTGTTATACACTAAAATTATTTTTATTAATATCAAATTATTATAAAGGAGGATTATAAAATATTATGAACTAGTAATTTATAATAATGATTGCCAAGGTGGGTCGTCTGGATGATCGCCATCAGAGTTCATGGTGGTGGTTAGAGTTGGCCATCGATGGTAGTGGTTGAAGGTGGTGATGGCTGGAATGGGAGGCCACCAGTGTCACTAGTGGTTATGGTTGGAGGGGGTCGAAGTTGAGCGATAGCGATGGTCGGAGGTGGTGGCCAACGATGGAAAAAATAAGAAGAAAGATAAAGCACTCATACAAATCAAAGGACCGCCCTCATAGGCAGGAGTTCCCAACTCACTTAAGATTAATGTCATGTCACCTATGGTCATTTTAGTGAGATATAAGTCTCAATTATCAACGACGTTATATAAAAAGACTAATCATCTTATGGTTCGGTCTTATATAAACTCTTTGTATAGGATACCTCAACTTGCATATCTCCACATGAATGGTCAGGATCAGACCATTTGTAACACTTTACAACACTTGTAACATCTATAAAGCGGGTTGTATTCGTAGTGTTATAAGGATAAGGTATCCCTCCTTTATCTATCTACTACAGACCATTTAAGTTATTACTTAAGGTATGATTCACTTGTATGTCTCCACATATATGCTTACGTTACATGAAATAACCATGAATCTTAGTTTATTGGATTTAAGTAAATGCTTATAAAATAACATTTATTTTATTAATAACAATACGTGTACAAAATATTTACAATCTATGGGACCATTGGGAGAATTAAGACACCTATCCCAATAGCTGTAAAATTGTATTTTGATGCATAATGTTTCTGATTTGTTTTTGTAAAATTCACGTTATGTAAAAATTGGGATTTAGGACCGATCCTCGCTTCCACTCCGAACCTTAACTGGTTCCTTCAGGTACTCGGGGTAATTGTGTTTCTAATGACCATCCACATTACAATAGAAATATTTTTCTTTGTCAGTCTTAGCTTTGCCTTTGCCTTTCCCAGCATCGAGAGCCTTCCCTTTCCCTCCCTTCTTTTTCTGGATCTTACCAGAGGTCAAAGGAACAAACTTAGTTTCAGAGGATGAACCTTTATGAAACTTTTTGAAATGAGCAACATTTGTCTCTCCTTCTACAGATCCCTTACCTTTTATTTTACACATTTATCCTCGATATTTAACTAAAAACCACTTTACGTCTTTAGTATTAATGCCTATTAATTAACTTAAAAGGATTGTAATTAATTAAGTTTCACCATTTTTCACCACTATTGAAATTAAAATAGATTGATACATTTGTCGAAATTCGTTCGCTTCTAGCTTAGGACCGAAAACATGATGTTAAAATCGTCAAATTGCAGGTGTTGCACAAGGCAATGAAGGGAATGGGAACATACGACTCGACCCTGATACGCGTAATTGTGTCGAGAGCTGAGATCAATATGCAGTATATAAAGGCAGAAGATCACAAGAAGTATAAGAAAACACTAAACAAAGCAGTTCATTCTGAGACATCAGGCAGCTACAAAGACTTCCTTCTTTCTTTGTTGGGTCCTGATTATTAGAGTACAATTGCACTGTTGATCAGGAAGATTTAGGATTCTAAAAGTTTAAAATCTTCTTTGTGATTTTCTATTTTTCTTGTGTGATGATTGTATTTGCTTTGTGTAATGTTATGAACATCCATTGTATCAAGTTCAAGTTTGTAAAGTTGTATCAAGTTCAAGTTTGTATGTCTGTTCATTTGTTTCTTTATATGTATTTCTTTTGGGGAAATAAATGTATTTGGTGATGGTTTGTTAAGGATTTTACCTCACTTTGTGAATTATTACTCAACATTAGTGAATTAACGAAGAGAGGAAAAAAAAAACAGAGGCTTTAATGTCGGTTGGAAATTTCACTGAAGGGCTTTAATGTCGGTTGCAACCGACATTGAAGACTGTGTTATTAAAGCCCTTTATTGTCGATTTAAAACCGACATTAAAGGTAATCGACATTAAAGGGCTTTAGTAACACTATCTTTAATATCGGTTTAAAACCGATATTAAAGCCTGAATTTCTTCTAGTGACTTTAATCAAATTAAAATTAATCTAGTGCTAAAATTGAAAACATCCAATCTTGCAAATTGAGATTCAAACATACCAAATGCAGAATATTAAACCCACCTCTAAACTGATTTTGTTTCAAAAATGCAAAGAACATGGATGCAAGAAATTGACTCTGATACCAATTAAAATTAATACGTTTGTTCTCCTCTCAAGGAAGGACAAAAAAAAATGAGTGATATTAACATTCTTTTCTAACCAAAAAAAAAAAAAAGAAAAAACATATCCTCGATAAAAACTCTAATTTCAGATAGCAAAGACTCAATCCAATAATTTGTGCTAATTAATCCATTAAATTTATATCAAAGATTAAATATGAACATGTTAATTGTATTAATGAGAATAATACCCAAAATAAAAATGTGTAATGAGGTACACATTAAAAATTTATGTTTTTATTTTTACAATAAAGTCTGATATGAAATTTGGTGCAAGAAATATTGACAAGCGGGTCTCCACAATAGAGGTAACATAATAACTCTTTAGCTCTAAGTTGATTTCTCCAATCATGCATCTATAAAAGATATGTTGGGAAGCTACAGAGCCCTTCAAAGCACGTTGATAATTGCCTTTTTGATATGTGATCTATCTATCCAGCCCCATAAATCTATTGGCTTCCAAAAATTTCTCCTCTATGAAAATAGAAATCTCACTTATCAGATTCTATTTTAGAAGATATATTTTTTTCGGAAGAATTTATCATGATAAATCTAAAGTTCCATTTTAGTGCACCTATCATAAAGACGAGTTTTTTTAATTGGGTCATCAAAATAGACATTATAATTACTAGCTAAAATTCGACACTACTTCTATTAACAAGTTTTTAGGTTTTATCATCCGTTTTTTACTTATATTTTCAAAAACCCAAATCATGTTTTGGAATTAAGAAAAGTTTCCAAAAACCTACTTTTTTATTTTGAAATTTAAATAGGAGTTCAAATGTTTTTTTAAGAATTATGAAAAACCATAATTAAAAATTATGGGGGAGACAAGTATAAATTTAAAAAAACTAGAAAAACAAAAAAAATAAAAATAAATTTGCTATCAAAATTCAATGTGAAGTTTATTATTATTATTATTATTTAATCTGCCCAATAGTTTAAATATTATCTTAATAAAGATGAAGACAATTGTGAAAAATTGTGAGACCGACATAGTTTGTACAAATCAAAAGTAGAACTCCATTTGATAATGTTGAACTCAAACATTGTATACTTTTTTTCTAATGTTAGGGTAGTCTCTTCCTATTTGACATTTACATCATTAGATGAATATTTAACGAGATTCACACACAAATCTTTTACGCTTCTTAAAGTTGTCGTATACTATTCTAATACAAAAGATAATCTCTAAAGTTATTGCTTTTGGTGTGGTCGTAAGTAGCTTTGATGTTGGATATCACAATCGCACTTCTTCAAGACTTACAAAACAATTATGTGACATTTGCTCTACCCTCAAATAAGTTAGTCAATTTACATTTGAATAGTCGATTGCACAACAAACTGAGAGTATTGGTCGTGGTTTTGAGTCCTCCATTTTACATTTGTATTTGAATTTATTATTTTAAAAAGCGAATTCTTGTACAATTTTGGTACATACAACTTGCATAAGTACCCATGCGTAGTAGCTACCTGTGACCGATAACCCATTAATAAGAAAGGAATTTCGTAAAGAAATTAAGCTTATGGACACCACTAATTTAAAAAATCAAGTCAAATGAAATGTAAACAAACAGAACCTTAAATTTTCTAGGCTCTAGAGATAACTTTAAAATTACTAAGAAGAAAAAACTAGCAACAATTTTTTTTGTTCATAGATCTTTTTTTCAATCTAAATTTTCACTTTCAAGTCTCAACAACATTCTATTGAAAAAGTATATTGTTTAATTTTTTTAACGTAATTNTATTTAATTAATTTCAAAGTTAAAGTTATAAAATAATTTTTTCATTCATCGTTAGGAGATACACGTATCATACCATTTACAACTAAGTTTCAATTTCTTCTCAATCTTTTTAGTTTTCATACTTTTAAATCTATGTCATAAATCATAATACTTTTATTGTGAATACTTTTGTAGAGTTAACCCAATATCAATATGGAGAGATTTTTTAAAAGAAAAACAACGATAGAGATTATAGAGTCACCATCTTAAAAAAAGAATCATATCTCTGATTCTGAGATCTTATACAGAAATCAATTTAGAAGAATTGTCTGGAGATCCTGATTTAAGAACTAAAATTTCTAACAATAATTATAATATTCAAGATCAAGTTCATAGAACATATTTACAAAAAGATCCGTGTCAACCTCAAAATCATATTTTTCCATTAAAAAAATTTGGAGAAAGTCAAGATGATTTAATTAAGTTTGGTTTAAATAATATTCTAATTGGTTAAAATATAGCATTTTCAAAGGATGTTGCATTTTGTTTATGTTGCTATTTGTTTAAACTAGAAGTAAGCGAAGCATCAAAAGGTGAATGTTTTATTAGTGAAAGATTTTTTAATTGAAAGAAAAAAGGGAAATTAAAAACTCATGTTGGTGGTCCTAATAGTGCACACAATCAAGTTTAGAGTAAATGTGAGGCTCTTTTGAAACAAAAGCAACATATTGAGACTTTTTTTAAATACAATGTCTGAACAAGCACGAGTTGAGTATCAAACTCAGTTAGGCGCACAAATTGATTGTACTTGATTTTTATTATGGTAAGGGCTTGCATTTCGTTGACATGAGACTGATGATTTGAAGAATCAAGATAATTTTCTTGAACTGTTATGATGGTTGTGCAACCACAACAAGGATATTGAAGTTATGACTTTGAAAAATGCTCTGAACAATTTAAAATTGATTGCACCAGATATTCAAAAAGATAGAGTAAACTCCATTGCAGTAGAAATTGTTAATATAGTTATAAGAGATATGGGCGACAAACAATTTTATATCTTGATAGATGAATCGAAAGATATATCTTCAAAGGAGCAAATGTCAGTCATATTACGATATGTTGATAAAGGTCATGTGGTTGAATGATTTTTTAGAATCATACATGTCAATAATACAAGTGCTCTATCACTAAAAAAAGCTATTGATGGTTTTTTTCAACATGGGTTAAGTATTACTATTTATGAGGACAAGGATATGATGGAGCAAGTAACATGCAAGGTGAGTTCAATGACTTGAAAGCACTTATTCTAAAAGAAAATGGATGTATTTTTTACGTCAATGCTTTTCTCATCAACTTCAATTAGCTCTCATAACTACTGTGTGGAAATTGCTGGTCTCTTATTATTATTATTATTGTTACAAATGTAATAAATGTTATTGGAGCATCAACGAAACGTTGGGATAATATATGAGAGAAACGTAGCATGGAAATTTTTGAAGCTTTAAATTATAACACTTTAACGAGTTTTATTATAATGTTCTCTCCAATAGTTGATGTACTTGAGACAATTATGCAAGGTGGATCAAATTCATAATAGAAATATGAAGCAAAGATTCTAATAAATTCAATCTTGTCATTTGACTATGTTTTCAATATACATTTCATGAAAAATATCTTGGGAATCACAACATTACAAAGAAAAGATTAGGGTGTTGTGAATGCAATGAATTTGGTCTTTTTTTTTTTTTTTTTTTTTTTTTTTTTTTTTTTTTTTTTTTAAGAAAGTCTACAATCAACAAAAGAGTCTAGTTGGGGTTCATTGTTAGAAATAGTTTCTGATTTCTGCAATGTCATGGTATTGAAGTTCTTAAAATGGATGACATATTTCTGGTTCAAAGACGACAGAGTCGAAAATCTCAACCAATTAGAAATTTGCATCATTACCTTGTTGACATTTTCTATGCGGTCATTGATATGCAACTTTAAGAGTTGAATAATCGCTTTATAGAAGCAAGTACTGAATTACGTCTCTATGTGGCCTGTTTGAATCCGAGTAATTCATTTACTGCTTTTGATAGGTAAAAACTTAGTCGGCTTGCTCAATTTTATTCAATAGACTCCTCAGCTAGTAAATTATTTATGCTTGAGGATTAACTTCAAAATTACATTACTAATATATACTCAGAGTTTGTTAAACTAAAAAAACCTAGGTGATCTTGCAGCAAACATGGCCATGACGAACAGAGATAAGGTTTATCTATTAGTTTATCGATTGCTCACTTTGGCGTTGATTTTATCTGTTACAACTACTATGGTAGAGTGAACATTTTCTGCTACGAATATTGTGAAGACTCGATTGCGTAATTGAATGGGAGATTAATGGATGAATGATTGTCTTATAACATATATCGAGAAAAATTTATTGGATAAGTTAGATAATAAAGTTATCATGGATCGATTTCAAAACATAAAAATTCATAGATGATAGTTGTAATATGTATTAAATTAGTTTATCTATGGAGCTATAGATACTTTTTTTTAACAGTTTTTTTTTATTACATATTACCCCCTTATAAAATTCCTAGATCTGCATTGTATATGCTAATAAAAACGAAGAACATGACATATTTAATGTGATCCCTTGTACATAGGGGTGTACATAGGTTGGGTTGGGTTGAGTTGAGGATGTTTTTTGGACCAATCCGAAATTTGGGTTGGTTGGATTGGCAACCTAAAGAATCCAAATAAACTCTCTAACCCAACCCAACCCTTAAAATTTGGGTTGGGTTGGGTTGGGTTGGTATGTCGGGTTATAATTTGTTTTTTTTTCTTTTTAATTAAAAATATATAAATTTATATACAACACATTACTAATAACTAAAATCTCATAAAATTCAAATGCTAAATACCAATTATATCTAAGATATTTATTGCAAACTTCAAATAAAGACAAATATCATAACAATTTTTAAAATAAAATATTTAAAATTTACAAATTAATCAATACAAAGTAATCAAATTTTAAACAAAGATAAATATATATAATATATTTTATTTATATATATAAAATTCGTGTTGAGTTGAGTAACATAAATTTTTTTTAGCCAACTCATGACCCAATCCAACCCAACAAAAATAGAAAATGTTTAACCCAATCCAACCCAAAAACAAAACTAACCCAACCCAACCCTTATATTTTGGGTTGGGTAGTCCGGGTTATTCGAGTTGTCGGATTATTGTACATATAAAGTGACGAAGACTAACACGAACATGATTAAATGCAAATTAGTTTATAAAATAAAAAAATATATAATGAAAGTATAAAAAAATAAAAAGAAAAAAAAAAGGTTGACATGAGCATGTGGCAACAAGTGCTCCCTCACCGCCTTTTGTTGTTCTAGGCGAGGTCTCACACCCTCTACAAACTACAAAGTTCAAACGGACCATCGAGACAGGAAATACCAAAATTGCCCCTACATTTGCCCCTAAATTTAGTTCATACGCGTGGCCTTTTGTTGTTCTACAAGCTCTATTCACCTGTTAAAATTCCCAAATTACCCCTCGATTTAATAACACAATTCTTTTCAGCCCTAAATCGTTCTTCCTCACCAACTTCGAAGGACTTTCCGCTTCCGGTGCTTTTCCGGCCACCGTTTCTTGCTCCTCCGAGGTTAGTAATCAATTAATTTTTCTTTTTAGGTTTTTGCCTTCTTTACTCGCTCCAATCTATTTCATCTTACATTTCTGAATGTGGTTGTTTTTCTGTCTGGTTTTCTTTTTCTTTCGGTTCTGATTTCTGGCTTATTGAACTATGTGTGGATCGACTGTATGTTTCTGTATTCCTTGCTTTGCAAGTTATTTTAGAGTTTTATCGTTGGATCTTTCCGTTTCTCTCTCTTTTTTTCCTTAGCGTTTTTTTTAAAAGAACTTGATTCCTCTTCCGTCGGTGTGAGATCAATTGATTCTGTTCATCGACTATAGATTCCTTGTTACTATGAAGGTCTTCTTACATATTATTCTGTTAATTGATTTAACAATTAATTTTTGGATTTTGTTTTCCTTTTTGAATTTGAATCCGCCCTTTATTTCAAAATTTCTAATCAGATTAGACAATGTTTGAGGGAAATTAGTGACAGTTCAAGTTTCTAAATTCTATTTTCAGTCGTCTTCTTGGCTCTACACGACTTAATTTCGATATCTCTTCTAAATTTTCCAGTGATTATGCATGTTTCTTTTCCATACTCCAAGTCCATCGACTTCAAGATCGTTATATTAAAATAGAATACATTTACTGCCACTTCTAATCACAGCACTTACACTTTTTCTCTCACCAACATAATCGCCATGAAACCTCAGACAATCACACTGTCGCAGTAAATCAAGTTCTAAAGTTTTTCGATACTAAAAAATGTAAAGATCCCCCTGAGCTCAAAATGTTCAGATGACCCTTTGTTTTTTCTTTTCTAAATAATCACCGCCTAGATATTTTTTAGTTTTCGTTTTGAAGAAAACCACAAGCATCAAGCAATGGATAAGGGCATGTGGAAAACACTTGATTGAGATCATCACCGTCCAACCAACAAAGAGAGCAAACCGAAGGCATGAGATGGTTGGATGGAATCATACTTTGAATAACATCAGAAGTAGACTACCGTTTGGCATATTCCATAAGAGGATATTGATTCTCTTTGGACTTTTGGACTTCCATAAAGCTGCAGAAAGCTCCTTATGCAAAGGGAAAGAAGCAAGCAAGCCTTTTGATTGGGATTTCACAAAAAAAGCCAGAAGAATCTAGAGAAAAGATCGTGTATGGTCAATTGTGACAGGTTGTAGAACGCACAGTTTCTTTGTCGCAGTTTCTTTGTTTGAGAGTAGATATTTGAGGGTGTTCAGTAGCATCCTTCTGATGGAAGATAGGAAGCTAAGAAATTTTAGCTTTGTTAGTGGCTATTTCAAGACCCAAATATAACTATATAAGTTAGTCTCACCTTGCATTCTGATCTCTCCTTAGACTTTGTGCTCTTACATGTGATGATCAAAATAGAGTATTTACTTCTTCTAAGTGATATTTGGATGGATAAAAATTGAAGTTCAAACTACACTGATCAGGTTTTAAAAAAGTTTTCCATATTAATAAAATCTTAAATAATTCAAAGAGTTGGAAAAGTGATTGTTTTAGTGCATGTTAAATTTCGGTACTTAGTATGCATAAAGTGGCTGTTGTAAGTAGGTAGGTGCTTAAGTTCAATTGATGGGAAATCCACTCCTGAATGTGCTGATTACCAAGCGAGAATTTAGAATAGAGGAGATAATGGCACATGCTTTAGTAATCCTCGTGGCTCCTTCGCTCTCCATCATTTGCAATGGTTGGATCTCTGATCCTCTCTCTAACATCCTCTCCTTCCCTATTTCAAATCCTCAGTTAAATTTTCTCTACTTAGGACCACAACTATGGAGTTTGTTTCTTCAAATTTACCCTCTTGACTTGTTTGTTACTTGGTTTCTACAATTTTCATTTTGTAATTTCCTTGTGTCTAATTTCCTTGTATCTTTTTGCATCTGGAGTGGTTTATACCTAATTATATGGTTTGTGTTTTTAATTCTCTTCTCTTGATTTCAGATTGTTCTACGAACATTTTTCAATTGTGTCTGAAGTTATTTCCATATTTCCATATTTACACATGGGAGAAGACGATGAACAGGTACAATTTTGAGTAGTTTATTTGCTGATAAACAAATTTATGTTTTTTCTTTTGAAAATTGTTTTAAGAATTATAGTTGAATGACTTGAAAATTTAAAATCACCAGTTACAACTTGATCTAAAATAAATTCCATGATCTTTGAAGGGAAAACTAATTTTACATCAAATACAAAATTGAAAAAGAAAACAAGGGAAACAAAATTCTACAAATACTTGAAACATAATTTTCTAAAAGGGCCCTCCTTTTGTATCTCTTTGGATTATTTCATTCATTAATGAAATCATTTTTTATCAAAAAAAGAAAATGGAAACAAAATTTTCTTATTGAAAGCAATTCTTCAAAACAATTTCCTAACTGGAATTCCATTTTTTATACAGGATAGACAGATCACAAATCTTCATATAAGATCGGAAATGATTAGTCTGGGCCATCCACAGATGGCAAACCAGCCTCATGTAATCAATCAGTCTCAAGTTATGAACCAGCCTCAGTCTCAAGTTATGAACCAACCACAGGTGATTAATCAACCTCAATTTCTGAACCAAGGCCAGCTAATGAACCATTCTCAGATAATGTCTCAGTCACAGACCCTCAACCAGGCAAATCTTCTGCCGCAACCTCAGGCCATGCAGCAGTCCCAGATGATCATGAGTCACTCTCTGCCGCCTATGATGAGTAGCAACTATAAAGTATGGGCACATCCGCAAGCCCCTTTGGACCCTAACAAGAAGTACCGCAACTTTCCAAAGCCTAACTATGGAAATATGAAACAGTCAAGATCAGGGCGAGGCAATTGGAAGGGAAAAGGCGTTAGTGACAAAAGGATAAACAATAGGAGAATGGAAAAACCATTACCGGTTTCCATAAGTGGTCCAAATAATGCTGTAGGGTATCAACCTCCAAGTCTTCATGAGCTGCAGTCTCAAAATCGTTTAAGGGCTCGAAAGTTTTATTCTAAAAAGAAGTTTGGCAATAGATTTGCACCTTATGCACCTCGGAATACCACGTCTTTTATAATTCGTGCAAAGAAGTCTGGTGGGATTGCTTCACTTGTATCCCCTAGTCCCGTAACACCCGCTGTGCTTCCTACTCCAATGTTTTCCCCTTCAAGGGAGGCGTTGGGTGATATGGCGAAGGAGGAATGGGGTGTTGATGGTTATGGATCAATGAAAGGGTTGATAAGGCTTCGAGGGTCTGAGAATAAGGCAGAAGTGCAGGATGAGGAAGAAGAGGAAGTTGGCGGTGGTTCGAGTGACAGTGATGTAGAGGAACATCTGGAGGTAGAACGTAGATTGGACCATGACTTGAGCCGATTTGAAATGATATACCAGAACTATGGAGTAGAGTATAATAACTGTTTGGAAAATAGGGTCGATGATCAGGATAGCCATATAGCTCAGTTGGAGGAGGAGAACTTGACGCTGAAGGAGAGACTTTTTCTTATGGAGAGAGAGCTTGTTGACTTGAGGAGGAAGTTGCAACTTCTGGAGGGGCAAAACCCAGCTATTGACGATGTGAATGAGGAGGTGGTGGAGAACGTATCTGAGAATGAGAGTGATGGAGGGTTGGAGATGGAGTATGTATCTGAAATTAGACAAAACCAAGATGTTGATGTTGATTCCAAGGAGGAAGATGAAGAAGTCTTGGAGATTGAGGGTGGGGAAAAATGTGTCGGGGAAGATTTCAAGAGAGAAAAAGTGGTGGAAGAGAAATCCATAGTGAATGATGAAATGGTGAAGGAATCAGATGAACAGATTCCGGAAGACGGTGTGGCAAAAGATGAAGAATCAAAGGGTGAACTTATTCTGGAGAAGGTAAATGAATGCGACAATATGGATGAGAACTTGGGTAATATTTTGCATGCCGATTTAGGGATTGGAGATGAAGCCATGGTCAATGATGAAGCAGAGCAGAATAGAGTTGTACCTGTAAAAATAGCTGTAGATGTAAAGGAAGGGTGTGAAGAAACAACGGAGGATTCTGTATCGGGAAATGACTGTTGTTAAGGATAGGCCTACTTGGAGAGAAGTTCTTGCATAAGTGATTAATTTTGTGTAAATGTAAGCCACTTCCTCGAAGAGGCATTTCCTTGGAATTCTATTGTCACTGTTGCAGCTTCTTGTTACATATTTCTGATTGATATTTTCTTTAGAATATCTCTCGTTGGAAACGGCTGATGTTTCTTAATCAAGTCTGCCTCTTGTCTAGCTTAACTCTCAAGGCTTTTGTGTTAGATTTATAAATCTATATTTTAGCCTTTTTATTGTCCGTTTATAAAAGAATCAGTGCGGTTTGGGGGTGTGCATACAATTTTCTTAACGTATTTATCATATATGTTCTTTATCTGTTCTGTAATCATCTGAATCAAATGCTTGTTTTGAGCGAATTATAGGGTGTCTTGTTTTTGGGTGGTTTACATAATTATTATGCGCTTATTTTCTCATAGTTTTGCTTGCTATTATTTGTGGTTTCCACTCTATTATTCATAAACTAAGGGGGTTGCAATTATTAGGTTAAGCAGTGTTCAATTATGGAAATCATATGCAGGTAGTGATTGAAGTAAAGCTAGTTTCTCCTATCATTTTAGCCTCCACTCCACTTAACTTCTAATGCTAGTTTCTACTATCATTTTGCTGACTTCCTTTGCTGCCATTGCTATGTTTGCGACGTATCTTTATTTCCTTGCAGTTAATGCAAGTCTGAGCTGGTGAGCATCAATAGTTTTCTTTTTGAAGGTGGCAGTATTTCCGTAAGCATAAGTAAATCAAGTTCTGTATCTTTTGTATGAGCTTCCTTTAGTGTGGATCCCAAGAAGAATGATGGATGATATGAACTGTTTGTGCCTTTCCGACTTCAATTATCTGATACTCACCTTTATCATTTGTATGAGCAGAGTCATGGTTCTTCTAGTAAAGATTTTGGACATAATTATTTCCTTGCATTGGCCTTCCTATGACCTCGAGAGTCTGAGGTTTTTTTTTTCTTTTTGATGTTGTTGCCATCTCAATTTGTTGATGTTGATAAAATTGGTACTAACAGTTCTTGTGCCAGTGGCTGAACAGAGCACTTGGAAAGAATGGTTTAAAGGTATAAGATGCAAGAATTTGCTTGCATGATTCGTTGGCCATCTGGGAAATGGTCTGCAGCTGTAAGTTTACTTCTGATGTAGTTGCTTCGTTGGAAAGGCTCTAATGGAAGCACTTGTGACCTTTTTCTTAACGATCTTAGATTATAATTGGTAACCTATATTCTCCATAGCTTTTGATGTTTTTCGGTTGTTCTCATTTTGAACTTAGGCTTTGCCAGCTGCAGGTGAAAGGCGCGCTTAGGTGGTTTTCTCACCTGGTTTTGACGAGCCCTACAATGTTCTTCTGTAGTGCATGGATTTAAAATTTGGTCGGTGCCTCGATATGCCATGGATGTTAAGCCTTCCATCAGGTACCTGTTACTGTAAGTTGTAACGAACGGCAACTTTTCATTTGATTTTTTTCCCTTATGTAGCAACTAGCAAGTACATAAAACTCTGTAATTCTTTTTATGCTTCATTGATTTGTAATTATTATTTAATAAAAAAGTTGCATTCTCTCCCTTTTCCTTACAAGCGCATTATTTCTCCAATTTTTTGCTTTACTCCCACCCAATTGTGAAGAATGAACCAATATTGAGAGGGGAGGGGAAGGACTACCCTTTATTACTATCATCGGAGGAATGTATGAGATTCACAAATTGAAGATTTTCTCCTTAACTACTGAATATAACTTGAGAAAAATAAAGTCTTTATTGCTTCTGGGATTAGCTTTTGAGAGCCATTCTGGGGGAAAGGAAAAAAATAGAGCAAGCTGAGTTATGTCCCACATTTTTGGTTGTCTTTATTGGTCAGAGGAGAGAATTCGAGTTGAAATCTTGTCCCAAAAATCAACCCAAAAATACTTTGTGCTAAAATTAATCCCTCAAATATATATATATTAAAGAATAAATCAGAATACCGATTCAATTTTTTAACATAGTTAGTAATGAGTCAGCCTTTTCTACTATCTAGTTTGATGCTTGTGATTCTAATTTGGAGAGGCCGGCAGGTTTTCTCATGTAATTTTTTTAAGAGGAATACTTAGATGCATCCTAAAATATGTCCATTTTGTATGTATTCTATTCTCATCATACATAAAAAAAAAGAATTAAATTTTATCACGTTTCCAATTATGATCCGATAATTTTCTTCTCTTAAACCATCACGCAAGTAATAGTAACATATGCCAAAGCATATCCTTATAATATAAGTATATGCATGCTCTGCATGTGCCACCATAGGCTTCATGGGCACTGATCAGTGTCCACTAAGCATGCACCAAACCATAAACTAAAACAAGCAAAAAGTAAAAGAAACCTTTTGCATTTGGCAACTTGACATTAACAGATACGTATTCATCTCTCTAAACTCATTTCACATACTTCCAAATCTTTTAGCCTAAAATAAGTTTGTAATGGGCGATATGGCTTATTTTGTATTGATAATGCATGCGCTTAAATTTTTATGCCCAAACATCCTTTACCCACTGCCACCCAACTCTTAATGTTCATGCACAAATGAAACTAATTAATCTTATTCCACCATCCTTGATCTTCTAAAGTTGTCACCAACAATATTATATATATATCAATAACAATTTTCCTATTCTTTTCGATAATTTTGTCAATCCTTAGTGCAGTTTATCGGCCGCCATGCATCACCCACAACTAAAATTAATTAAAGTTAATGCCCTGTTTCTCAGGCTATAAATTAAGGCCTTCATCAGATTAGGAATCATACTTGGTTTCTGTAAATTAAAGTCGTGTGATTGTAGTAATAGGAGCCATGGAAATCTCGAGCTGCAGATTAAAGGGGCGTTTTTCTTTGCTTATGATCATGATCATTTTTTTCATGATGTGTGGTTCCACAAGGTCGCAATTAACTGTGGATTTCTATAAGACTTCATGTCCAAATGTTCTCAAAATCGTGAGGAGAGAAGTCATGATTGCTATTAAGAACGAGATGCGAATGGCTGCTTCCCTTCTTCGCCTTCACTTCCACGACTGCTTTGTTAATGTATTGAGTTTAAGCTTAGTTACATATATTCTTATAAACAATGTGATTTTTTATATGTTTAATTAATTTTCAAACAAACAGGGTTGTGACGGATCCGTGCTGTTGGATGGAAGCGATGGGGAGAAATTTGCACTTCCCAACATCAATTCTCTTAGAGGGCTTGAAGTTGTGGATAGAATCAAAGCCGCATTGGAGAATTCATGCCCCGGAGTTGTATCATGTGCAGATTTATTAACCATAGCTGCCAGAGATTCTGTCCTCTTGGTAATCACCAACTTAAATAATTAAGAAAAAACACTTTATATCATTTTTTTTCTTTATGGGATTTTTATAATCATGGTTGAAAATTGATTTGTAGAGTGGAGGACCGTCATGGAAGGTGTTATTGGGGAGACGAGATGGATTGGTAGCGAACAAAACAGGAGCCGATCAGGGACTTCCCTCTCCATTTGAAAGCCTGGATGATATAATCAACAAGTTCGTTGCTGTTGGCCTTAACATCACTGACGTCGTCGCTTTATCTGGTGTGTATATTTTTATGAAGAAAATTTGATTACTATGGCCTGCACCTAGTCATTGCCCTATTTTTATATATTTAATCGAATCACGTTCACAATTTTCAAAATATGATATCTGTTGGAAACCCCTCACTTTTATCTAAAATTATTTTTTAAAAAAAGACCTTAAACTTTATACCTTGTGTGAAATTATATTTGAACTTTAAAAAATTTTAAAAATATCCTTAAGCTTTAAAAATAGTTCAAGAATACCTTAATATTAGTTTTGTAGGGAAATCATTAATGTTTTGCTTCATACCCTTAAAACTTAAAAAAAAGTTAAAAAATATTCTTATTGTTAATATATAAATAGAAACCATTAAAATGTCGTTACAAAAATGTGTCTAAACTTTAAAAAATATTCTTACCGTTGACTTCTTCCTTCCACTATCTCTCTCCCTTGCTGAAATTTATTTTACTCTCCTTCTTGTTAACTATTTGATATTTGTTTATCTCATAAAAAAAAAGTTGTCCATTTAATCAAGATATGTTGTTTATAACAAAAAGAAAAAGAATAATAGAACCATTAGAGGGATCCAAGCACTTAAATGTTTTAACAAGGTTGTACATTAGTAGTTGAGTGTGTTATTTATCGATTTGGTAAGTTTTAAGGGGATGTTTTGATTTTGGAATTTTTGAGAATTTTGGTGAGATTTTATGCTTTAACTTGAAGTTTTGGTTTATATTTTGTTGTGAGAAAATTGATTTAAGAATTAGACAAATGGGAGGAAATGTGAGTATCTATCTAATTTGTTTTGATATTGGTGCTTTTCGAAGTCAAGAAAGCTTCAAACAAATTGATCAATATATTATCATTCATTTAATGAAAAGTTTCGGTTCCCTTTTCAAAAAAAAAAAAATGTGATCACTATATTAATGGTAGGAGCATCTTTACTAGGTGTATTAATGCAACATTTAAAAGTTCAGATATTTCTTAAATGAATATTAACGGTTTGTGTTCATATAATGATAACAAATTTTTTTTTAGTGTTTTTTTTTTGTTTAAAGGTATTTTTGAAACTTTTAAAAATTTATAGATATTTTTGAAACAAAACATTATCAATTTCCATACAAAACTAATGGTACAGGAATATTTTTTACTATTTTTGAAAGTTAAAAGGGTATTTTTGACACATACAAAATTAAGATTTGTTTTTTTTTGGGTATAATTTAGCCTATTCATTGACATGTTAGAGACAATTTCATTAATATTTTCATATATATTTATACAAAAAAATGAATAAATCAATATTTCTATTATATTGTTAAACAAATCAACGAAACATAATGAAAAAGTAACATAATGTTATGTAGATAATTTTGGGAAAATTCTCTCACTTCTACTAGAGGAATAAATAGAAAAATAAGAGAAAAATTAAAAGTAAGCGATAAAACGAAGAACACAAGAATTAAAATTGAAAAACTCCAAATCGGGGAAAACCACAAGCAGAAAATTTTAATTTCTCTCTTATTACAATCACACATAAATCGCCATCGATCTTAATTATAGAAGCACTCTCTCAATGCATGTACCATACCACTCACATAAGTAATCTAGTATACCTAGTTAAAGTACTTCAAATTATGATGATTTGAAACAAAAAAACAAACTTTTTATAGTGCTTAGAGTTCATTATTTTCTTGAACCTTTTAAATGTGAGATAACCATTCTTTTAATATTTTACTAAAATCCAAAATATATAATATAAATGATAAGAATTTTAACAAAATGTTCGTTTATATGATATATTTAATGCTTATTTTCTTAACTTTTAGTTTTGATTAATTTTTTTTCTAGAAATATTAATCGACATTTTATAAAGTTACTTATTGGTTAACTGGTTTATAACATATATGGATTGAGTCGTGGAATCAGTCGATGGCTAACCCAAACATGAAACAATATTGGTTGCAGGAGCTCATACAATTGGACTTGCAAGATGTGCGTTGTTCAACAATAGGCTGTTCAACTTCTCAGGAACTGGTTCTCCAGACCCAACCATGGAGTCCTCAATGGTATCTGATCTTCAAGCTTTGTGTCCTCTCACCGACGACGGCAACAAGACCACCGTTCTCGACAGAAACTCCACCGATTTATTCGACAATCATTACTACAAAAACTTGCTAAATCAAAAGGGCCTCTTGGGCTCCGACCAAATTCTTTTCTCAGGCGATGAAGCTCAAACCACCGCCACAAAAGACTTGGTCCAAGCTTATAGCTCTAACACCACGCATTTCTTCGCGGATTTTGTCAAAGCCATGATCAAGATGGGGAACATAAGCCCAATCACTGGCTCCGCTGGTCAGATCCGAAACAACTGCAGAATCCTTAATTCCTCCTAATCACAATTAATTCTCTACATTATTGTATCTTGCAAATCAATATATTACCGAATTAATCACCCACACCTACAACAAAGATTAATCCCTTTAATTTTACCTACTGCGCTGGTTAAGAACAATATATATTTGTATTAAAAATATATATAGTCTTGGTCTAATTTACTCTTCCAAATTGTAACGCTCTATAATTTCATTTCAGTCTTTCTTACGTCTCCACTCTTAGCTTCTGTCGTTTTGGTTCGGACTGACCCATTGTCAATAATAAATCAAAATTGTTGGGAAAACTCTTGCACGTGGACTTTGAGTGCTCTCTTTCGATCTACTCCTCTAGTTCGGACGCATCGCTAGAACCAACCTACGTGAGTGTATTCGCATCGGTGTGATGCAGAATCGAGTACATTCCAATGTCCAAGTTAATATTGGGAGTATTTAGCTACACAGAGAGAGCTAGAGTATTACTCGGAGTTACTTGGCTTGATTGTCCTTGATGCTATCAAAATAAGGTTATTTATAAAATCCTCTTTCTAATACTCACTTGGGGTTACATGTAACGTTGCAGTGTCAAGATGGGTGTGCATTCGAGTTTACAGAATGTTAATTATGAGCTCGGCTTGATTATTTCTCTTATGGTGAAACTCTACCGACTCGGTTAAAGTCATATTTTGGGTAGTTAGAGGATAATTGGGGAAGAATACACCACACAACTATATACAATTTCAAAATTTTAGACATTTTTCAAAACAATATTAAAATAAACCTTTTTTCCAAAACAACTTCCCATTTTAGACATTTCTTACAGTCTCTCGAAATAAAATTGGTTTCCATTAACCTTAATGGTATTTACTCCACATAAAATCAACTAATACCTAGAATAAGAACAAAGTTGTTTAGAATTAAAAACAAAGGATTGAAGAAAAAAAGCCAATTTCAAATGTTTGATTTTAATTAGCGAAGCAGTTCCATGTATTCATCCAAATGTTTCATTTGATTTAATATTTTGGTATGTGGATGGATGTGTGATTCGATTTCTTTAATAGAACAGACAAATTTAGGTTAGGTATTAATGTATTCATCCTTCTGTAATTTAATTCAGCCATCTTTAATAAATTAATGAATCAAAAGTTTACACCAACCCGGTATTTGTGTTTTTTCTATTAAACTCATTTTTTATTTAACATTAATATGCGTATGTTTAGTTTGTCATTGTTAGGCCAAAATGAGAATAATCTAACTGACATAATCTTGTATTAGTAAAGTCAGTATTAGAGGTTTGATTTCTCCGCTCCATATATTATATATATATTTTTGTCACTTTTAATATAATAATATATGAAAAGAAGAATTTGGACTTTTCGAAGATTAATTATCTTTGAATTATATTTATTTAATTAATCAATGTTAATGATCTATATAGCTTTGAATAAGTTTGATTAGTATGATGGAAATTGTTAAGATAATTGTGGGACTAAATGTTAGACAATTGGGTGGATACCACATGTCATTATCAAATGAAGCAATTTTTATTTTTCTATGCAAATGATTCTTTTAGAGGGATAATTTAGGAAAGTCAAGTAATTAAGCCTAGAAGACAGCGGCCATTAATTTAATACTATTATTCTGTCAAGGACACGTAATTCATTTTTGGTAACTTTAAAATTTATTCTATTTTAATTTCTGTAATTTTAAATTGTCTTTGTTAAAGATAAAAATTAAAAGGATAAAACACGAAACAACTATAATAAAACATCATGAGTCATGAGCAAAGAAAACTATTCGTGATAGGAATATAAAGAATGAAAGATTCCTGTTTCTCAAAAGCTTTACGTATAATAGAATGCATCAATACATTTTAAAATGTCTATTTTGATCCTAAACTTTTTAGATTATTTCAATTTGATTCCTATAAAATAATGATATTCATAATGATAATGTACATATTTATTTAGAGATTAGAGAGAACAAAAGAAAAAAAAAAAGATAAGTGCCAAAATGGCTAAGTTTGAAAATTTAATAATTAAAATAAATGTTTTAAAATTTATATATCAAAATAGAATAGATTTACGAGTATAAAGGTCTTAATAGACATGGTAAAAATTTAGGAACCAAAATGAATTTTCAAACTTTAATTATTAACCAACTTTTATTATATAAAACTTAACATGCATTTTTGAAAAATTATTTTCATTTTTACAAGTATAACACATAAATTTGAATTTTATTATTGTGCATGTTATATATTTGAATATGTTGTAGACTTTGATTATGTTATATTATGTTAGAACTTAATTTTTTTCCAGTTAAAATATTGTTACGAGTAAATTTGATTCTAATAAAATAAATTAAAGATTTGAAAAAGAACAGAAAAGATAAATTCTGTAGTATCAGTGGCAACTCTTGAGGGGATGAGTAGAGTTTATTTAAATTAATGAAAACTTTTTACTAATATAGATCCAATTAAGTAAATGAATATACTTTATATTAGCAAATAATTTAAACAAGATTTTTATACAAATACATTAACTTTAAAATAATGAATAAATTAATATAAACTAATTGAATAACAAATTATAACAATTAATTTTATGTAATGAAATATATTAACAAATTAATTGCACAATTAAATAGAAGATGGATAGATAAATTGAAATGGGTAATTTTTTTAATGGTTCGATCAAACTCGACCTACATCCACTTTTCCAAGCGTCTCATGGGATTTTGAATAAGGTTCTCACCAACTCTTTTCACGGATTAGAATCCAACCGCTACACCACTCTTTTTGCAAGTTCAAGAGAAAACATAATTGTTTCCATGGATAATGATCAAACCGCCACAACTGCTCTTTTTCAGAATCAAGAGCAACTCTTACAAAATGTTTGGAAAAATTAAAGAACGCATTTGGGAAACTCTCTAAAAGAATAGATTTATAAGTTGTAGCACACAACAAATCAATTCCCACAACATAAAATCTCTCTTAAAAAAGAAGATGAAAAGAAGAAAATTAAAGCTTGGAGAGAGTAACAATTGAGGCTTTGTGTGTTTTTTTTTCTTTTCTTTTGAGAAGATTGAACATTATGAAAATTTGTGTTATAAAAAGTTGGAGAAGAAGATGAGTTTAAAAAGAGGGGGAAGATGTTGGAAACCACATTCAATTCGAACCATTAGATCTTTGTATAATAAAATTCAAAGGTTTAGATTAAAAGTAAAAATAAATAATAGGTTTAAATACTATTTTAGTCTCTATATTTTTGGTTTTGGTCCATTTTGGTTCTTATACTTTCAAATTGTTCATTTTAGTTCCTATACTTTAAAAATGTTCATTTTAATCATTGTACTTTTAATTTTGGTTCCTTTATTTTCACTTTTAAAGGATTAAAGTGGTCACTTTTTTTGACATTTCAAAGATCAAAATGAACCAAAATTAAAAGTACAAGGACTAAAATGAACATTTTTAAAGTATATGAACCAAAATGAATAAAAATTGAAAGATTAGGAATCAAAATAATTATTTTAAAAGTAGAAAACCCAAAATAAATAAAAACCAAAAGTATAAAGATCAAAGTAGTATATAAAGTAATATTTAAACGTAAATAATAAATATATATAAAGATTTTTTTAACACATTTCAAGAGTCCAACGGTCACCTGCAGGAAAATGAGATCAGTTTTTTGTTTTTTAATTTTCAAAAGTAACCGTTAGGCACATATATAAATATTTATAATTTTTTAAAAATCCATTTTGTTTTCAAAATAAAACCAAAAGCCCACATGTGTCACTTGTCTATTACTCCACTTTCTCTCTTTAGTTACTCCAATTTGATTAATTTGGTCGCCATGTCACCACATTGGGTGGTATTTTTTCGTTAAACTTGTTTCTACTACACCTTCTCCGTTTGAACTCTAATTTGAGAATTCAAATTTTGTTGGAATCATTGTTCATAACTCCATGCAATGAACATTTCAAAATACTAAAATTGTCAGTAATATATCCCAAAATTTCAAGTAATTTTTGTTTAATCATTTGAGGTTTATTTTTGGTTTTTGAGGTTGGAATTTAATAAGTGAATTGAGATCATTTTAATGGAAACAAATGAGTGAGAATAAAATTTTTGGAATTTGATTTGGAGGTTTTGGAAGTTGAAATAGGAAAAGAATATAAAATATTCTTTGTTTTTGTTATTTTTGGAATTAGGGTTTAAAGGAGGAGGAAAAATATATAAATATGGGTCATTATCTCCTTGTATCGAGTTCAAAGAAAAAAGAAAGGAAACAAAATTTCTTCTTCTCCTTTGCGTTTGCATTGAAAGCATGATTATGTGTTGATGGGTTCAATTGCTATGACTTATTAGGGTTAGCTGTTGAGAGTATTATGGAGACCCATGTTTACGTGACGAAAAATATGATCTTATGTAAATGTTTCCTACGTTTGATTGATGGATGAATTTAGAGATTATTTTGAAATCTTTTAAGTATGAACTAAGACTATGCATGTATGCTTATGATCATGTTAGACTGACCGTGGCTATTAGCACTTTTATCGGACTACGTACATCGCATGTTGTGAGTTTCACACCTTATGCCTATGTTATAGTGTTCCCTTGGGATCACCATTTATGCTTATGACTGTGCCTTCTGGCGTCACTACTTATGAAAGTGTGTCTTTGGGTTCGCCCCTTATACTTATGCCTATGACTATGCCTAGGATGCATAACATGAACCTAGCCCCGATAGGAAGTCTAATAGTTCACTCAATGGGTCTAGTAATGGGTCGCTTACTGGGTATATTTGTATAGTCATTATTTTCCTTTCGTGTTTTTTAGGTAAAGATAAAGATAGACTAGCGAATGACAAGAGGGATCCATGACCCAACCATTTGGACATGTTATCGCTTCTGCCCTTAGGTCATTTGATAGGGTCTGATTTAGGAGTCTAACATTTTAAATTCCATGATTATTTCATTTATTAATTTGTTAATTTGTTTAATTGCTATTTATTCTAAATTTGGGTCAGGGGTACCCCGAACGTGTTTTCAGGACTTTATATTTGAGCTTTATTTAAGAAAATAAAAGTTTTATTTCTTTTATTTAGTTTTCCCTTGAGGAATTTATTGTTAAGCCTATGCAAGCACATAGTAGTGTCCTAGAAACATAATAGAAATTTTGGTCATTACAGTTGGTATCAGAGTCTAGGTTTTAGGTTCTGTAGACTGACTTACAGCGTGAGTCCAAAATGTTCCTTATGGCCCACAAACGGATCTTTCGTCATCGTCAGGTATGTCCTTAAAAGAAATTTCTCTAGGAATTTATGCATGAAACTTTACCTAAATTATAGTCATAATTGGCGAGAATTCTTGTAAGTGTTTTGTTAAGGCTTTCCATGTGGTTATCAAGATAAGGCACCACAAACTAGAAGAAAGGGCAGTCGAGGTAAGAATGTTATTAGAAAGTAGGACCCTGATGTATAGGACCTTGAGGTGCAAAGCCTAGAGATGTGGGACCCATCGACTCTTGACCCTTTTGGGTCAACCTGGAAAAGGGTTAGGATAAGAAGCAGGCCTCGAAATTCGGTCGTGCCCCCGCCAGGACTGCCACCCTATGAGATTCCGGTAGAGTACACTGCCATGGTTGCAGCGGGAATGTTGTCATGAAGGCTGTGGTAGGGCAACTAAGGGACATTGTGACCGAGCAAATAGTTCAGCATGCACAGTCGTAGCTGTTGGGAATGTCCTAGAACTCACAGTTCGTGTTAAACATTCTATTTATCAATAAAATATTATTGAGTAATTTATTCAATAAAGTTGTTGATTTTGCATTCTATTATGAAAATCCAATAAACATATCCATGGCTATAGTCTGAATACTTTAACTTTATGTAGTAACATAAACAGGATCAAGTTAATAGTATATAGCCTAAATGGTCTACTAAGTATACGTATCTCATTGTGGTAATATTAGTGGATGCAGTCCATTTTGTAGGCAATATAAATGATGTGATCCACAGATCATTCATGTAGAGACATATGATTAGGGGCATCCTATGCAATGAGTTTGCATATAGACTGGATCACGAAAATAGTCATTTTTCTTTATAACGACCGTTTACTGTTAAAATTGACTATTTCATTATTAAGTAACCTAGGATAACTCGATCTTAATTCTGAGCTAGCTATGAACTTCTGTTTGTTCGAGATTATCGTTTAATCTGCATGGGTGAGAGTAGTCCAACAACACTACTCAATAAGCCTTCTATTTTGAGGATAAGACCAGATGAATAGCTGGGGACAAGCTCTACAAGATGAATTCACTCCTACCCGATTTAGGGTTAGCAGATAGGTTGTTTTCTTAAGTACTGATTTCAGGTCTTGAACAATCGGGGCCCTACCTTCTCATGATAAAAGAAAGAACTTGATTCATAAGTATTATGAATCAAAATTGTTCATTAGAGGGTCAGTAGGAACTTAAGAAACAAGATGTATTCACAGGGGTAAAACGGTGATCTTGACCCAGTTGTAATTATGAACGATATGTGAAGGATTGACTTACTGATCATGGTTATATCAAGTGGACATAATATATCTACAGTGAGGGGAGTTCAACACGGGTTTTAGTGGAGTGACCCATAGGTTAACGAATGGTGTTTAATTCGGTATAATGAGTTTAGCCAATTAATCTCGGATCGTTGGAGCTCATGATTGTAGATCTGCAAGGTCCCCTTACTAGCTCGTAAATGGATTAGCTTTAGAGTAGTATGATAAGTTAATTTGAAATGTTCAAATTAGAATTAAACGGAATAGGAGAATTTATATTTAAATATGATTTAAATATATGAAGGTGGATTTGTGTAAAAATTAATTTAATATTTAATATTAAATTAATTATAATTATTTATTAATTTTATTATAAAATTAATTTATGAAATTAATTTTACAAAATTAATAATATTTTCAATTTTAAAAAAAATCAAATTGATTTTTGAAATCATTTGATGAAAAATTGGAAAATTTACACAAAATGGTAAGATGGATTTTTCCATTAACCCTTCAACTAGCTCACACAAAATTCATTTACATTTGCTTCAATAACTCCAAGCATGAGCTGCATCTCATGTATCCATCTTCTTTGCATGATAGTCTGCAATAAATAAAGAAGATTGGAGTGGAATTGAGTTATGCATTAAAAGAATTTTTACAGAAAATTCGGGCAGGAAAAACTGTTCTTCAAGTGGTTATAGCAGTGAGCTTCTCTCTAAGTTTCCTTTCATTCAAGCTGTTCTCGAGTCCCACAAATCATTCTAAAGCTCCAAGAGTATAGTAGGGAAGATCTTGAGGTGGTTCATAGCAAGTTTCAGAGAAGATAACAACTGAGAATCAAGATCTTGAAGAGTTCTACAAAGGTATGACTTCAAACCCTCTTGTAATAGTTGAACATGCTTTGGTTTCTACCAAAATTAATTAATTAGATTGTTTATTGATCCTTGTTGCTTCCGCTGCATGCTGATACATTCTTACAATAGCAGATGCCACCCCCACTAGCCCCATCACCTCAAGTTAAGAACTAAGTCATGGTACCGAATCAAGCTGTGGCAAGCCTTTCCTTGGAGGCCAAATATCTATAGAACTTCAGGAAGTATGATCCTTCCACATTTAATGGGTCCTTGAAAGACCCCATTAAAGCAGAGTTGTGGTTGTCTACCGTGGAAAGGGTTTTTTCAGTACATGAAGTGCTCTGAAGAGCAAAAATTGTAATGTGCGGCCTTTGTTCTCGTCCATAATACCAAGCGCTGGTGGCGCTTAGTTGAAACAATGATAGAAGCTAATGAAGACCAGGCAACGTGGGACCAATTTAAAGAGTAATTCTACAATAAGTACTTGCCCACGTGAGGTACAATAATCATGCCGAGTTTATGAACCTGAAGTAGGGGACCATGATAATGGAAGAGTATGAGGAGAAGTTTGATAAGCTATCTTGCTTCGCCCCTAACTTGGTATACACTGAAGAGAAGAGAGTTGAAAGATTTGTTAAGGGGCTTTGAGACGGGGTGCGAGGTATTGTGCAAGCATTTAAGCCTACCACCTATGCAGCAACGTTCCAAGCGGTGGCACGAATGGGCTGTCCCTCGGGGCTAGAGTTCCTGAAGTCCTTGACAATAAAACCCGCCACGGGGAAAAAGAGGAAAGTTGAGCAAAAAACACCAGAGCCCCTACAGAAGGTTCAGAACACGAACAGATTGCTGAGGCACATCAACCAGGGCCAGCCCTCGAATTCACATCAGGGAAGTTCAAACCGACAACAACAGCAAGGTCGAGTTTACGCCACGACTCAGTATGAGGAAGAAAAGTCAAACTCAGTGGTGACATGTACATTCCCTATTCTGGGACATTATTCTTATGTATTGTTTAACTTTGTTCGATGCATTCATTCATATCATCTACGTTTGTGAAGTATGCTAGTATAGAGTTAGAGTTGATTCACTATGTATTGTAATTTTCTACTCCATCTGGAGATGTTATTCATGTGGCTCAGAGAGTAAAAGCATGTCAGCTTTTAAAAGCAGAACGTATGTTAGATGTGACCTTATTGGTCTTGGATATGACAAATTTTGATGTGATTTTGGGCATGGATTGGTTGGTTGCTTACCATGCTATCATAGATTGTTTCCGTAAAGAAGTTGTGTTTAGACCGGCTGCAGAAGCTAGCTTTAAGTTAAGAGGAGCTAAGACTGAGGCTTTACCTAAGGTAGTCTCAGCTTTGAAAGTTAGGAAGATGGTTAGTCAGGGTGCTTGGGGCCTTTTGGCTAGTGTGGTGGATGTTAGTGAAGGAACTTGTATTCAAGGAGATCCTTGAGCGGAAGCGGATCGTCCAAATTCCATTAATTATTGAAAATGAAATTTACAATAAACATACAAGATATGTATTAAAAAAAATTATAGCATGCTTGATAGAAGAAAAGAGTTCAAGATACATTATCTTTGAAGACCTTCTCTTTTCACGTAACTCCCTCGAACAGTCACGAACACAGCAACTCTTGAAGTCCTTCTTCAAGAACTTCTCGAACCAAACAAAGACATAACCACAACGAGCCTTTGGTATTCTTAGGGTGAGTACCCAAAAGTGGTGGGCTCTGACTATTTTGGTTAGGAAGGATTTTTGAGTTTGGAGGAAGAAGAAGATTGAAGCCCACAGAACGTCTCTGTAATTCAATCGTTCAATAACACACAAAGTAAACCATATGTTTGTTAGAGAGAAGAAACTAATTTTTCTTTTATTCCTTTTTGCAACAAAACCAATAACCACCCACTAAGATGGTTGGAGAGAAAAGAGAAAGTTATTATTCAAAATAATAAAATAATATAAATAAATATGATTACTAACTTATCATATTATATTTATATTAAACTATATGTTATATCAAATATAATATACAACCTATAGTTTTTAATATTGTATCATATACAATATAAACTATAGTTTCTTTTCTTCATTTTATGGAATTTAATATAAATCATATTTATATTAAATTTAACAACTAAGAATCACATTCATAGAAAATGCATTTGAATCTCATTCAAATATTTATTTCCTCTAATTAAACTAGAATGTATCAAATACATTATAACAATTATATCATATATAATTGAATCAATTTAATTCTATCATATATAATTAAATTCCTCTTATTAATTTGAACAATTCAAATTAACCCAAAAATTGATTCTCAACTAAATCCTTTTGAGCTACCAGGGAGACCTTATGGATCTGTAGCTTGAAGCTCCAACGGTACATGAATAATTAATTAAACTCTTTAATTACATTATCCACCATTCGTTAATTGTCTGGTACTCCACTAAAGACCGATAGCTGCACTTTTCGCACTACAGATATATTTTTGTGTCCATTGGATATAACCAATCAACAGTACGATGACCCTTCACAAATTGCTCCTAAGTACAACTAGGCTAAATTAACATTTTGCCTCTATAGTTATATCTAACTTCTCGAGTATCACTTATCCCTCAAATGAACAATAGATCATAGTCCTACTATGACTAAACCCCTCTCGGGCCAGGA
Source organism: Benincasa hispida (assembly GCF_009727055.1). Taxonomy (NCBI): domain Eukaryota; kingdom Viridiplantae; phylum Streptophyta; class Magnoliopsida; order Cucurbitales; family Cucurbitaceae; genus Benincasa; species Benincasa hispida. Next base: position 8,644,563 of record NC_052358.1, read on the forward strand.
GAGGGAGTGGCGCCACATTGTTCAAGACCCGGAATCAACCCTTAATGGAATAATTTATCTACTTATCCTTACTTCGGGGAAAGAGTGAATTCCATCTTGTGTAGCTTTGTTTCTAGCTCCCCAATCAGATGAATCCCCAAAATGGTAGGCTTGTTGAGTCGACGATCTGATCACTCTCACCCATATAAATCAAAGAACTGCCCTCATAGACAGAAGTTCACAACTTACTCAGGATTCAGGTCATGTTTCCTGATAACTTGTAAAATACAAGTTATCTTTGGTCTTAAGTTAGAATAATTAGGGTTTTTAATGATAAACTCTCCTCATTTTTAATAAAAACGCATGGATTTACTTAAGCAATAGCAATTTCATGTAAAAGAAGTTTATCACTAAAAATCGCGGTGCTAACGCACTACTTTGCAGGATTTCAACGCAAGAGCTGACAATAACGCATTAGACAAGTGCCACAGGAAACGCGCTAACACATGAGCCATGCGTCGGAGGGAATTCAATGCATAAAAGATTCATTGCTTCGGGCTTATTGTGTCACATCACCACTTGCAAGCATAGGCACCTGCAATAGGTGGCGTCTAAAAAGCTTCTAGAGGTCAGGCGGCCAACCAGGACATGGAGTTTAATGCTGACCAGGGCATGGACTTAAATGCAGCCCATTCTCCAAGTGGACGAGACCAACGCTTATAAATACTTAAAGACCCTCCAAAATTAAGAGTTCAAAGAATTAGAAGCTCCATACTCTTTGTAAATTTGTAGACTTAGTTTTAGTTTGTACAAGCCGTGCCAAGGTGTAAGACGATCGAAGGAGCAGAGAACCACCACCACCATTGGCTAGGGAGTGGAGAAAGTTATTCTTGATAAAGATACTCTATCCTTTGCTCTTTAGAGTGATTGTACACAACAAGATTGAGCCAAAGAACTACAAGAGATTGTATTCTTTGGCTTGACTCAGTTTCTCTCTTAATATCATTTCCATTTCATTTTGATTGAATACAGTTCTTTGTAAAGACTCATTGATCCTTTATAAATATCATATATTTGATCATCACTTTTGCTATTGTTTATCTTCTGTTTATGTTGAAAGCATTAGTACTTCATGCATAATTCTGTTCCAACGCCTAAACCAACTTGACAACTTGGTGAAAGCTTCTTTACTTAGTTGTTCGAAAGAATAGCTAAGTCGCATTAAGTAGAATGCCTAGTATAGCTAGAGATAGACTTACTGGTGTTTCTTGCATTCTAAGTTAGACATATGCACCATAGAGATAGGCTTTTATGTTATTCGCATTGAGAAGTGTTGAATGATGTCTAACGCATGAACAGAAAGATAAGCAACCCATCCCATTTCATCCACATTACATCAATTGTGTGCAATTCTTTAACCGGCACGTCCACTTACTTAAATTCCATTTTCACATGATCCTTTATTTTTCACCCAACTCTTTTGTATTGTCTTGCACAAGCATAGCATGTTAGTGTAAATAGTACATCTTTCACATTTATTTAGGAAAAACCTCCTACTGCAAGTACAACGCATAATATGTGTTAGTGAAACTGAATCCCTGTGATCGACCCTAGACTTGCCAGGAACCTAGATTAGATTTATACTTGGGTTTAATCTAGGAAAACTTGAACGTTATTATAAGGAGTTGTGTGCCTTCTGTGCATATACTAACGCCTCAACGCGTTGCATTCATTTAAATGCACAAGGCAGAACGCAACACTTAGACTTTATTCTTCCAATCTGTTTTACTTTATACACTCTTAAAGCATCTCATGATCGCAAGCGAACAAGTTTTTGGTGCCGTTGCTGGGGATTCAGCAACAAGAGCTAACAAGAAATTCCGTTTGTATTTGTTGTAGGGACACTTCAATTAAGGGAAGTATTACAAGCTACGCCTAGGCTTGTGAACGTGTATGAACAGGGAGAACACTCCTGAGTTCAGATACGACCCTGAGATTGAACTGACCTTCTGGCGTAGGAAGCGATCCAACTGTCGTCGAAGGTTGAGGCAACAGTTACTCAGACAATAAGAAAGGGAAAGAGCAATTGCGGAAGAACAACAAAATCAACAACTAGCTCAGCAACTGGCTCATGCTGCATAGAACCCAATCCTAATGGCAAACAATAGCACGCATCCTATGAGAGAATACGCGTCCCCTATGCTATATGATTTCTCTCCAGGAATCATATATCCGATGCTTGATGGAACCAGGTTTGAAATAAAATCTATTATGCTTCAAATGCTCCAGACTGCTGGGCAATTTGGGGGTAGCCGTGGCGAAGATCCTCATACCTATATGAAGCATTTCCTGGAAACGTGCAATTCCTTTGTAATCCCTGGAATCACACCAGAGGCAATTAGGTTCTCCTTGTTTCCCTATTCTTTGCGAGACGACGCAAAGCAATGGGTGAGTTTATGGGAAAAGTTGGTGGAAAAGTTTATGCAGAAATACTTCCTACCTACCACCACCACAAGGAGGCATCAGGAAATCATGAACTTTGAACAGGAAGACACTGAGACCTTGATCGCTGCATGGGAGCGTTTCAAGGGTTTGGTCAAGAACTGCCCGAACCACATACTACCTTTGACTATTCAGATGGAGATGTTTTATGGTAGACTAAACAGGGCGTCACAGATGGCAGCAGCAGCCAAAGGACTGATTGACAAATCCTATATTGAAGCTAAAGAAATATTAGACCACATTGCCAAACATAACATGGAGTGGGTAGATAACACATACGATGGAAGAAATGACAGGAGAAAAAGATCTCAAAACATTAACTCTGTTGATGCCAACGCGATAGCCACGCTCTCCGCTCAAGTGGCTACCATGACCAGCCTTCTACAGAACATAACGCACCAAACCAACAGAAGGTGAATCAAGTGGAGGCGTTTGGGCAACCCATGGTAACCTGTGTGGGATGCGGAGATTTTCACTCATATACTGAGTGTCCTCAAAACCCTCAGTCAATATGTTTCATCAAGAATAACCCATTTTCTAATACTTATAACCCTGGATGTAGAAACCATCCAAACTTTTCTTGGACAGGAGGAAATCAGCAAGAGCACTACCTAGGCGCGAGCCATCAGTAAAGGAATGGACTGCTGCCTGTCTTTCAACAAACGCATCAACAACATCAACAACCTTTCAATAGAGGTGGCCATGCATTGAGTTCTGGAACTCTGCTAGTAAACCTATTGAAGGAATACATAGCCCAGAACGACGCAATGCTGAAGAGCCTGGCGTCATCAATCAGAAACCTAGAAATTCAGGTGGGGCAGATTGCAAGCGAGTTGAAAAGCAGGCAGCCAGGCATTCTACCTAGCAATACAGAGACACCTAGGGATAATAACGAGAAAGAGCAATGTCACACAATGATGTTGTGGAGTGGAAGAGCCCTTGCAGAAAGAAAGATCAATCCAAGAAACAATAAACCTTCGAAAGAACGCATTACATGTTCGACGGATTAGGAAGAGAGAACGCTAGAAAATACAAGCCATTCGGAAACCAGCACGTCTAACGTGGGAAAGCTGGAGGTGCCTCTGAACGCACCATTCCCCAGGCGTCTGATGAAGAAGAATGATGAACATCAGTTCAAGCACTTTCTCCGACCTTGTCTTCACCACTTTTCAAGGGATTCAATCACGCGAGAGGGTGATAGTGTTGGACGTCATTCAAATTACTGTACTACATGTCAAGGATGGGAATGTCAAATGGGAGCTATAGCTGCACTCTCTTTTGCTATGTGTCTGATTGTCTTCGACTGAGCATATGATACATAACTATAGTGTTGTGGACTAGAGAGGAGCATGGAAAATTTATAATGCTTATATGTTAAACAACTCGAGAAGGTTCGGATATACTAGAAGAACCGGTCTATGAGATGCCTTATAAATTCGCACTTCCAACCTGACCAAGGAAAACAGTTCGCCAAGTAGTTTGATGGGGGTTTCCCATGTACTGGAGGGAGAGGAACAATTATTTATATTGATTTAACGGACACCATGAATCTGCTATCTCGAATGTATGATTTGTCATTACCGGAGAGGGTTACATGGTGGTAAGAAAACTGCACATCGGCGGATGACAGCTATCTGTGGAGAGACGCGAATATTAGAGGTCGCATACACGATGACCCTACCACGGAGAGCTCTTCAAGTAGAAATATAGTCGAGACTGTCCCGGGGGGAGCAATATGAAAATTATCAGAAGGTTCTTTCATGTTTCCTGACGAACCTTCTTAACGTTTTATCATAATTTGTGATGTTTTTAACAACACTTTAACGTTATAAATTATGCAATCTCGTTTGTTAATGAAACTTATTTGTAACTAATCCTTTATGACTCTTTCTAGGTACTTTGAAGCGAATTCTCCGAGGCTGGTCCCATTTTGTCGACAAGTTGGCTATTTAAAACGTTACTTGTATTATATTGTCATGTCTATTTGGAGTGAACACCGATATATTTTTAAAATATAACTTTTAGTAAGAACTTACCATCCATTTATTTAGCCATTATATTTCTATTGCTATGATAATGAGCTTCACCGAGTGTCGTTTTGAGTTCCATAGCATGCATGTATTAATCGTGCCCCTGTAGATTAGAAGGGACAACATGGTTAAGTAAAAGATCCACTTTCACAGGAAAATGGGAGCGGAGACACGTTTGGGGTTATTTTAGCTTTATGAAATGGCTCCGAAACAAGGTCAAAATCATTGTTAGATCCATTACAATTCTTAGATTTATAATGGAGACTTGATAAGCAAAGACCAAGCGGCGTTGCAAGAAGAGAATTCTTACTATATCAGGCATTCTTTCACCTCCAACACTGAAAGGTATGACTCGAAAGGAAATGCATTGGAGATCAAAACTCAACCTGAGATAAATCCAACAGTATGTGAGGTACACAAGATATTGAACTATGCTCGCAACCCTTTGATTCTATCTTCTTTTCATGCTACATAGTGGTTCTCCTTATTTAGTCCAATGACGAATCACATTTCAGAAAAAAGTTAGAACGAACGTTTTATTGCGGTTTCTTGACAGATATCGGGACACACGGATTTCGTTAATATGTGCTCTAGCTTCGCGTTCAAATTTGACAGAAGTTTAGATTTCAACAGACACTTATGAACCCTATGGAAAAAGAGTTTCGTTTTGTATGTCTAAACTTTGATACCAGCTCAGAGTTACAACGTACACTTATTTCATCCACGGCCCACTACACATAAGGTCTGAGTAAATAGGTCCGCAGCTGTGCGAGAACTTCTTATGGATTTCTATTCATGTTGCTGGATAGATAGCATTTAAGGCTTCGACCATTTGTACATATGAAATCAGATTCGAATATAAATAATCTATATAAAGACTTTAATTCTTTTATCGCGCGTCGCACATTACTCCTGGGGTTTAGATTAGTTATCTTGATGAGCTAAATAAAACCACTCTTTTTCGACCTGAGACATCATTTGGAGGTAAGATAAATAAGCACATTTAATGCCAATTTGGGATCATCATAAAATTGAAAGCCGCACAATAAAATAATGTAGCATGATACTATATAGAAACTCTACTCTGGTAGTAAACTTGTACTATGTCATTTTGTAAACATCTATATCGTCTTGGCAAGTCGAACTCTAATCACTATGGGTCTCTCAAACATGGGCCCATAAGAAGCATATATGATCTAGAGGCTGAAAATAACGATGAACTGTTGAAGCACTATTCACCGGCATCATGAGAAATTAAATTCAAGTTATAAGAAGAGATTAGAAAAAGTACGAAAGATCAAACAGCACACACGAGAGGGTTTCTAAATCATACCTATACTGGCGCATATATGTTGCTTCAGATTTCAACAATTTGGACGAAATTTGGTCTTAAAAAAGATACTTATGAAGCCCTGCACAACGAATGAGTTTCTTAGGTAACCTGGATGTTCGTGGTAAAGACCAGAACATTGCATTTTGAACTTTTCATGAAAAATGGTTCGCAGAACAATGAGATACTCGGTCATTTTTAAAATAGTGTTCATAAGCCATACTCTTATTTCTGATTTCCGCGTCTTGCGCTACAGTGACTCGAAGTTAATGCCTGTGCTTTCCCACCTTCAACGTAATCGGTTGATCAAACCAGTCTCTACGGTGTAAAAATGTGCAAGCCAGTTTATCACGATATGCTCATCCACTGACCTATACTTGCGGAATCAATGGCATAGCCCAGCTAGCAACTGTCTATACCAAGCCTTCATTCTATTTCATTAAGCCGCAGTTGAAAGCTGCTGTGTGATTCACTTTGAAGTAGCAATGTTTAAGCTGTGTTTGATGTATGTAATGGCACGATGTGAGTAAATATCAGTTACATTAGCCACTATAAAACCAAACTATAAACTTGGGGCGAGTAAAAACTCCTGACTCAATTTTAATCTATAATGCAGAATAGAATACCTCATATCTCTGGCATTCCTTGCGCCATTACTGCTGTGGCGGTTACTCCATAGAGTTGTTGTTATCACACACCGTCTAGCGTCGTGACAAGTAGCCTGTGCTTCACAATGGTCAAATTTGTGGATGGCTAAAAATAAAGTATACAAAAAGTAGTTACGATCCCAATGGTGTATTGTGTAACCTGTAGATAGAACGACACACCCACGACAAGGCTAATTTGGGCCGAGCCGTGAAAATTAGTTTACCTGCACGACTAAACGAACCTTGTTTGAAGCAACATCAAAGAAGGTGGTTTTTCATAAGACTAGAGGAAGATTCTGGGAAGAAGTCGACTGAATCGATCTCCTATGTTGGAGATATGTAAGTATTTATTGTACGATATGTAAAATGTGCTTCCAATACGCCCATAATTATGGGAAAGGAAGGAGTTGTTAGGGATTGCATTCTCATCACAACGCTATTTCAATACACACACAGACAGTCTTTTTCTCACTCTAGAGAAGTAATTTTTCACTCATCTCATGCGTTAGAGCATGATCATACTTTGTCAAATCCCAATGCCTGTATATCTTTATTTATAATAGCTGCGAACTTCTATTGCACACTGAAACCACATATAGAAAAAACCTAACAGTTATATGAGGCACACAGAAAGGTAAATCTGCTGATCGAAAGAGTCTGAAGTGCGAATTCTGGACAAAATTCCTTTTGTATTGCCCTCCAAACAAAAATTTTAGGACTGGTGAAGCTGAAGGGAAGACGGGTGTCATTCGAGCCTTAAGAGGCTTAACGACCGATTATTGAAGGATCAGTGGTTCAAAAACAGGAGATTCTAAACAGGCTGGACAACCGCCGGGAGTTTATTTATCTCGAATATCTTCTCGACATGACAGTTGGATTTAGTGTCCTTAAAAAGTCTTCCCAAGAAAAGGGAGAACGAACATGATAGTAAAC
>NC_052358.1:8652008-8679931 GCF_009727055.1 Benincasa hispida
AACAATGAACTCATTCCTTCAAGAACTGTCACAGGCTGGCGAATTTGTATGGATTATCGGAAACTCAACGCAGCAACTAAAAAGGACCACTTTCCTCTTCCTTTCATCGATCAGATGCTTGATAGACTTACAGGTAAAGAGTTTTATTGTTTTCTTGATGGTTACTTTGGTTGCAACCAGATTTTAATAGATCCGGAAGATCAAGAGAAGACCACGTTCACTTGTCCCTTTGGCATTTTCGCATTCAGACGCATGCCCTTTGGGCTTTGCAACACACCAAGGACATTTCAATGCTGTATGATGGCCATTTCTTTGACTTCCTGGAAAAGACCATGGAAGTCTTCATGGACAACTTTTCAGTCTTTGGAGACTCATTCCAGTCATGCCTTGCTAACTTAGAAGCCATCCTCGCTCGGTGCGAGGAAACAAACTGAGTACTAAATTGGGAAAAATGTCACTTTATGGTGACAAAAGGAATTGTTTTGGGGCATAAATTATCCAAGGCTGGCTTAGAAGTGGATGGAGCCAAGATTGATGTAATAGCAAAACTTCCACCACTAGCGATTGTCAAAACGCCAAGAAGTTTTCTAGGACATGCCGGCTTCTATAGACGGTTCGTTAGAAGCTTTTCTCAGATTGCGCGACCTCTGAGCGCATTATTGGAGGTGAACCGGCCCTATGTTTTTAACAAAGACTGCACTAACACGTTTGAAACCTTGAAGTATGCGTTCACAACAGCCCTAGTGTTAATAGTACCGGACTCGACGCAGCGTTTCATTGTTATATGTGATGCGAGTAATGTCGCAATGGGAACTATGTTAGGGTAGAAGAAGGGAATCTTGATACATCCCATCTCCTACGCATCCAAAACATTAAACGACTCTCAGGAACACTATACAACTACTGAGAAAGAGATATTGGCTGTAGTATTCGGTATTGAAAAATTTCGTTCTTACTTAGTTGGTGCATCAGCTACCATACACACCGATCACTCAAACATTAAGTTCCTGATGAGCAAGAAGGACGCAAAGCCGAGATTTAAAAGATGGGTTCTATTACTACAAGAATTTGACATTGACATCTAAGACAGAAAGGTAACAGAAAATCAGATGGCTGACCACCTGTCCAGGCTTGAAAATCAAGAAATGCAAGTCTAGGAAAACGACATCAAGGACGCATTCCCTGATGAGAGTCTGTTTAGAATGCAAGGCAGGGAACCTTGGTATGCTGATATAGTTAATTACTTGACCACCAAGCAGTTCCCTAAAAACTTCAATTCCCAGCAGAAGAAATGGCTAGTCCATGATAGTAAGTTTTATTTATGGGACGAACCGTTTCTATACAAACAAGGCCCAGACTCTATACTGCGTCGATGCGTCCCAGAGGAGGAGACACAACGCATCCTGGCCCAGTGTCATAATTCTTCTTATGGTGGGAATTTTGGTGGGCAAAGGACCACAGCAAAAGTCCTTCAATGCGGTTACTTTTAGCCCACCCTTTTTAAGGACGCACGAGAGTTTGTTCAAAATTGTGACCCCTGCCAACGCATAGGGAATATTTCTTCAAGGGATGCAATGCCCTTAAATAATATTCTTAAAGTGGAGTTGTTTGATGTCTGGGGCATAGATTTTATGGGCCCGTTCCCTCTGTCTTGTGGTTAGCAATATATCCTGTTGGCTGTAGACTATGTATCTAAGTGGGTAGAGGCAGTAGCTTGTGCCAGAAACGACGTGTCTACTGTATCTAAATTTCTTATCAGGAATATTTTCACACGCTATGGAACACCGAGAGCTCTGATAAGCAATGAAGGCTGTCTCTTATACACATCTAGATGTGTATAAGAGACAGCCTGTAGAGTTGGAGCATAAGGAATTTTGGGAGTAAAGAAGTTGAACATGAATCCGGATGCGGCGGGCATTCAACGCAAACTTCAGCTCAACAAGCTCGAAGAATGACGAATGAACGCATATGAAAACAACCAGATCTACAAGGGAAAGACAAATTGTTGGCACGACCAATGCATCAGCAAGAAGGTACTTGTTGTGGGTCAGAAAGTTTTATTGTTCAGCTCACGCTTGCGTCTGTTTCTAGGGAAATTGAAATCTAGATGGTCCGGGCCCTTCATAATTAAAATGATCTTTCCCTACGATACTGTGGAATTAATGCGAGAAGATGGCTCTGATGCGTTCAAAGTAAACGGCGAAAGGGTTAAGCCGTACTTTGAAGACGAAGTGGAAAGTCAAAAGTCATCTTTTGCACTATGCGAGAAAAGTTGAAGCTCGCGTCGAGGCATCTCTGTGGTTGTAACGCCACAACTTCCAGGGACGCCTCTCTCAACCTTATTCTTTTGCATTCTGTATTTTAAGTTATGTTTGAATTTGTTAGTTTAGTTATTTGAAGGTTTTAAGTTGATTGTTTTGCCTTTACAAAATTTGGAAATTTGATTGGTTTTCTTTTAGAAAAGTTGTGTATGATTAAAACTGAAACATTGGACGCGTTAGACATAAGTCTAACGCAGGGGGCAGTTGAAGGGACACGTCTCGAAAACACAAAACACTCGAGTGTTTTGGCTAAACGAGGCGACCCTTCCACTTTACATTAATTGCGTGCCTGACGTCAGCCACGATCATCCTCACCCTCTACAAAAACCTCACTTGAACCAAACCGTTTCTTCTTCTCCTTCACTGCACCTAGGAACCTCAATTTCTTCAGAAACTCTAGAACCTCAAATTCACTAAACCTCTTGTTTCCTCTCTCGCTCAGCATCTTCGATGAACAATGTCGTCCAGCTCAGATTCTCAGAACCAAAGCTACAGCCTAGGCAACGATTAGTCGGTAAGTTCCTTCTTCCCTTCTTCATTTACGAGTTCACCACCACCTAGCCCTAGGAAATCAACCTCCATCCCTACCAATTCGAAAGCCTCTTACGGCGGCGCTACCTCTGGTCAGCGTCTGGCCGGCCCTACACCTCTTTCCACCTCCATGAAAGCTTTGGCCAAGAGCTCCAAGAAACCTATAAACCCTCCGGCCAAAACTTCTCTGCCTAGGGCTAAAACCCCACAAAAACCGAAGTCTGCCCCTAAACCAAGGGTAAAGACACCAACCAAGACCAGGAAGCGTCCGTCATCTATGGCCACGTCGAAACCATATACCAAGCCTACCCTACCACCATTTATCCCGAACATAACCTTGGTGGGTGCAACGCATGAACCCCTTCCAACCTATGCCCATACCGCACCATCTTCAGCGGTGCGTCCACCTCCCCCTCTATCCATTGAACCCTTAGCCTCAATTTACCCGGTGGAATCAGACATGTTTAACCAGCCATCACCTTCACCCATTCTAATATCCTCTCTGGGGATGCCTCACACCCTTTTAGGCACCCCGTCATTCACTCCACCTATCCTAGCCTTTGACAGTCCTGCGTTAGAGCATAACCTTGAAGACATGGAAGAATTAGAAAGACGTGATGAAGAGGATGTATTTGGAGCTATTCTAGCATCGCTCAACCAAGAGCAAGAAGCAACTCAAGTGATGCGTTTAGATCCATCAAACGCATCACTCGAGTTGGATGAAAAAGAAAGATATACAGCGATGCTAGAAGAAGAGATGGAAAATGAAGAAAGGGAAGAAAATGAAGGAAGAGAAGAAAAAAGTAGAGAAAGGAGAGTTGGCCCAATGCGTCGCAGCCACGCCCATCTGACATTGATGAAGGGCCTACATTATCAAAGAGAGTATCAAGAAAGATAAGGTTGATATTGGAGGAAGAAAAAGAAGAAGAAGAAGAAGAAGAAGAAGAAGTTGCACCCGGACCTGAGGGTGCAATGCGTAAAAAAAGGCACAACGCATTAGAAAATGAATTGGAAGAATATGCACTGGCGAGACAAGAGCGAAGGAAAACCAATCTCCAAAAGGAGTTGGAAAATGAGTTAAGAGAGTTGGCTAAAGAGGTAAGAGAACACGCGACAAGGAAACGCGAGGTAACGGAGGCGTTACCTAAGAGAACCAGGGGAAGGAAGCGTCAGTTTAGTGACATATTAGTAGAGAAAGGCTTCTTGCCACCCATTGCTAGTCTATATCACAGAAACCATCATCGCACTAGGGTGGAATCATCTCTGCGTTGGGCACAATCGCATCTGGCCCAGCCTTGTCCGCGCGTTCTACAACAGCGAATTCGACATAGAAAAGAACACTGCCTTTGTGGAAGGGGTGTTAGTGCGCTTCTCGATAGACAAGATCAATGAAGTGTTCAACTTAAATAGTAATCCTGACGTAGAAGGAAACCGTATCTTAGAGCAACTAATGCCTGGTCAATTGGAAGATGCGTTGAAGACAGTGGCCAAACCTTGAAGTAAGTGGCAGACATCAAGGAATGGATCAAATATGTTTGTTTCCAGAAATCTGAACCCAGACGCTAACATGTGGTATTATTTAATCAAACGCAGCATCATGCCTACAACGCCTGATGAAACGTTATCCAGAGAACTCGTTCTAGCCACTTACTGCATAATACAATGCATTCTGTTGGATATTGGGAGGATTATACGGGACCAGATCAAGGCCATCAAGAACAAGCCTCGAGGGCAACTATATTTTCCTTGGCTGATCTGCGCGTTATGCAAACGCGGAGGCATCTATCTGGTTGATGAATATGAAGAAGTCGATGGTCTGATAGACATAAAGGCAATAAGGCGTCTCCTTCGAGGATCACAACATCAACCAGCCTTACCTGCCAAATAAGTGGCACGTAGACCTCGACCAACAAAACGCACCCCCAAGAAAAGATGCGTCATGGTAGTTGAGCACAACAATGAAGCTTCAGAGAATGAAGAATGTGAAGCTGAGCCAGAAGCTTTGGCTGAAGAAGCGCAGCCTGCACTTGAATTTTTCCATGACTCACTAATAGCCCAGCCAGAAGGGAGTCCTGAGCAGACCCATCAAGAACCCATATTCATAGATCAGGACCTCCCTCACTCAATTCCTTCGCCCCAACAAAGTCCAATCCAAAATTTTGTGCCAACACTAGTGATCTTTGAGCCAACTGGGTTAGGGCCCAGTAACGAAATAGCATTTGAAGACCCAGTTGGACGAGAAGAACCAGTACCCCAACGCAGCATAGACTCTGAGGAGTTGAAAACATTCATCAGTGATCAACTCTGACCGTTGGCCGCATCAATTGAAGATCTTCAACAAAAAAACCGGGTATTAAGGGATTACTTGAGGCAACAGACAAGAAGCATGCAAGACCAATTTGTCTACACAATGCAGTATATCAAAAGGCTTGGTTGGGTATGTTTGCTTGCCTCCTTACCCCCATCACTCAGAATCCCTTGCGCTTCATGGATGAGAACTTTGAGACAGAACATGCACCTGCACAGTGAACCTTGGGGTGTTGGGTTAATTATTTTGTAATTTTGGTTTATTGTCGTTTTGTATCTTTTTACTATTGTTTATGCCCTGTATGTTAACTATGAAATGATGGGAAGTTAATTATCATTTTTGATCCTGCTTTTTGTCCTTGCATATTTTATTTTTGTTCTTGATGTCTTTTCTTAGTCTTGTCTACTTACCTTCGATGTTCCTTATGAGCTCATTAAGCATAAGATAGGCGTTACGGAATAGACCAGGCTTAGACTTCTCTCTAAGATTAGTTACTTTCTAACCATGCAAGCTTTTGAGTCTACCCTTTCAATTTCTATAAGCCTTTCACTTTTTGTTTCTCTGTAGATAGATGAGGATATAGTTCATCTCCAAATTTGGGGGTGAAGGAATCCGAGCGTAGACGCATCAATGTATCATCATAAAGAAAGGGGAAACAATAGAGAATTTTGGACGCAGCTCTCTTGTCATTACTTCAAACGACAAGAATTTCATACATGAGCTTAACTGGAACAGGCACTTAGCTTAGTTGGAATGCCCGCATCACACCATGGGTTTAAGCAAAACAAGTAGTATCCTGGACCAATGCGTCTTATAAACTCTCTATCTAGTCTGAGAAAAACTATACTTTGAAAAAGAATGAAAATATAAATATATGGAGTTTAGTTGTAAAAGGTTCTACCCGTAAGTTTGATGCTCGCATGACACCGTGGGTAGCCAAAACGAAGGTGGGATACCTGGAGCAACAGCATTGGGTAAACAAGTACACAAATCGTTTTTTTTTATCCAGCAATTGTTTTTCAAAAGAAATAGCATCTAACGCATTGCTGGTTTAGAAAAGATTGAAATGTTTTGAGAAATGAAAGGAGTTGCGATGAGAAGCCTGCCGCATCGAAAACTAAATATTAGTCCTTTTAAGAAAAGCATCAATCTAAGTTATATTTTCCCAACTCTTATTTTAGCTTTGAGACTAATATGATGCGAGGTGAAATTTGCACATCTAAGGTAGAGGAGATAGCAAACAATTATTTTAGAATTCTTGAGGACAAGCATTGTACAAATTTGGGGGTGGTTGATAACTTATAAAAATACAAGTTATCTTTGCTCTTAAGTTAGAAGAATTAGGGTTTTTAATGATAAACTCTCCTCATTTTTAATAGAAACGCATGGATTTACTTAAACAATAGCAATTTCTTGTAAAAGAAGTTTATCACTAAAAATCGCGTCGGTAACACACTACTTTGCAGGATTTCAACGCAAGAATTGATAATAACGCATTAGACGAGTGCCGCAAGAAACGTGCTAACACATGAGCCATGCGTCGGAGGGAATTGAACGCGTAGAAGATTCATTGCTCCAGGCTGATTGTGTCACATCACCACTTGCAAGTATGGGCACCTGCAATAGGCGATGTCTGAAAAGCTTCCAGCAGCAAGCGGCATCTGAAAAGCTTCTAGAGGTCAGGCAGCCAACCAGGACATGGAGTTTAATGCTGACCAGGGCATGGACTTAAATGCAGCCCATCCTCCAAGTGGACGAGACCAACACCTATAAATACTTGAAAACCCTTTAGAATTAAGAGTTCAGAGAATTAGAAGCTCCATACTCTCTGTAAATTTGTAGACTTAGTTTTAGTTTGTACAAGCCGTGCCAAGGTGTAAGACGATCGAAGGAGCAGAGAACCACCACCACCATCGGCTAGGGAGTAGAGAAAGTTATTCTTGATAAAGATACTCTATCCTTTGCTCTTTAGAGTGATTGTACACAACAAGATTGAGCCAAAGAACTACAAGAGATTGTATTCTTTGGCTTGACTCAGTTTCTCTCTTAATATCATTTCCATTTCATTTTGATTTAATATAGTTCTTTGTAAAGACTCATTGATCCTTTATAAATATCATATATTTGATCATCACTTTTGCTATTGTTTATCTTCTATTTATGTTGAAAGCATTAGTACTTCATGCATAATTCTGTTCCAACGCCTAAACCAACTTGACAACTTGGTGAAAGCTTCTTTACTTAGTTGTTCGAAAGAATAGGTAAGCCGCATTAAGTAGAACGTCTAGTATAGCTAGAGATAGACTTACTGGTGTTTTAGTTACAAATGTAACCTTGGATGTTAGTTTATTGGTTTGTGGTTAATGTAACTAAAATATCACATATTTTATAGAAAAAATGAATAAAATATCATATATTATTGATCACATAAAGAGTTTGTTCATGCAATGTTTACAAACTATAGGACCCTATGAGATTTAGGGCATCAACTCAAACAGTTAGAGACCCTGAGGTTACCTTGTCATCAGAGCCAGTGTTGAAGAAGTACCCGGATGTTTTTCCAGAGGATCTTCCAAGGTTGCCACCCTATAAGGAAATAGATTTCACCATTGAGTTGGAACCGCGCACTACCCCAATCTCTTAGGCTCCTTATAGAATGGCTCCAGCAGAACTGAAAGAACTAAAGATCCAGTTGCAAGAGCAGCTGGACAAGGGTTTCATACGCCCGAGTGTGTCACCATGGGGTGCACAACTGTTATTTATGAAGAAAAAAGATGGATCATTACGCTTATGCATAGACTACAGGGAGTTAAACAAAGTAACCATCAAGAAAAAATATCCGCTCCCTAGAATTGATGATTTGTTTGATCAGTTACAAGGAGCTACCGTATTCTCCAAGATTGACCTACGGTCAGGTTACCACCAACTGAGGATAAAGGATAATGATATCTCCAAGATTGCATTCCAATCTAGATACAACATTATGAGTTCATTGTAATGTCGTTTGGCTTGACCAATGCTTTAACGGTGTTCATGGACTTGATGAACAGAGTGTTCATGGATTTCCTTGACTCCTTTTTAATAATTTATATTGATGATATCTTGGTATATTCCAAGAAAGAGGTGGAACACCAGGAGCATCTTTGGAAAGTCCTAGGAACTCTGAGGGAGTATAAGCTGTATGCAAAATTTTCAAAGTGTGAATTCTGGCTATGTAAGGTGTCCTTTCTTGGGCACGTGGTGTCGAAGGACGAAGTTTCTCTAGACCCCACAAAAACTGAGGTCATTACGAATTGACCCCACCCCACGACAGTCAGCAAGGTGCACAATTTCCTGGGGTTTGTTGGATATTATTGTAGGTTTGTAGAGAATTTCTCTAGCATAGCCACCCGATCGAGCTAGTTAATTAGAAAGGGAGCTTCATTTGGTTGGAGCAAAGCTTGTGAGGATAGTTTCCAGAACCTCAAAAGGAAGCTGGTTTCAGCACCGGTTCTTACAGTACCTGATGGCTTCAAATGTTTTGTGGTCTATAGTGATGCTTCTAAGAAAAGTTTGGGTTGTGTGCTTATGCGACACGGTAAAGTGGTTGTTTATGCCTCCCGTTAGTTAAAGAATCATGAACGAAACTATCCTACTCATTACTTGGAACTGGTAGCGGTTTTTGCCCTAAAGATTTGAAGACCCTTTCAATATGAGGAGAAGATTCAGATTTTCACCGACCATAAGAGTTTGAAATACTTCTTCATTCTGAAGGAGTTAAACATGAGACAACACAAGTGGCTCGAGTTAGTGAAGGATTACGACTGTGAGGTTCTTTACCATCCAGGCAAGGCAAATATGGTGGTCGATGCTCTTAGTAGGAAGATAGGACATTCAGCTGCCTTGATCACTAAGCAGGTTTAGTTGTGTAATGATCTAGAGCGGGCAAAAATCGCAGTGGCAGTGGAGGAAGTAACCTCACAACTAGCCTAGTTGACGGTAGAACCGACCTTGAGGTAGAAGATCATTGATGGGCAGTAGGGCGGTTCATACCTTATTCTAAAATTTCATCAGGTAGAGTTAGGCCAAGTCAGTGGATTTCTCTTATCTGTGAACCAGGGTCTTCTGTATTAGGGACGATTATGCATATCACCAGATAATAGCCTTAAGGGCGAATTATTGACAGAAGCTCACAACTCCCCATCCTCAATAGATCCGGGCAGTACCAAGATGTATCAAGACTCAAAGTGGTATTATTGGTGGTCTGATATGAAAAAAGAGATAGTTGATTATGTTAGAAAATGTTTAGTCTATTAGCAGGTGAAAGGCCCCAAAGTAGAAGCCAACGGGCTTACTACAACCATTGAATGTGCCATAATGGAAATGGGAGAGCGTGTCCATGGACTTTATTATGGGTTTGCTCAGGACAGTGAAAGACTTTTCGGTGATATGGGTTGTAGTGGACAGGCTCACTAAGGTGGCACATTCCATTCCAGGGAAGCCCATGTATTCGGTGAGTAAGTGGGCCCGTACATGAAAGAGATAGTAAGATTGCATGGTGTGCCAGCTTCAGAGTTCTGCAACTCGGCCTTATTTACTTCTTTCGTCACTTACAACTTAATTTCAACTCTAATGACTCAAAATAAATTACAGACTCTTGAGCACACATATAAGCTCATCAATCAAGAGCCAATTACAAATATAACAAGGGAATCAAAGAGAATTTAAATGTCAGAACTCAGAAAACTATATCAGTGCACAATTTTCATATAACTCATGAAAAAAACACCCACCAAGCCAAAATTTAACCAAATTGAATGCTTAAATGATGCTATGATACCAATTGTTAGAGTTAGAAAACATACAATGGAAGTAAAACGGATCATTAAGCATTCTAATTCATTAATTTTGGCTTTACACACATTAAAGGTTGGGCTATAAGTCTATTGATCTTTTTTGTTTGGATGTAGATTTGAGGTCTTGAAGGAAAAATCAATTATTTGTCCAGTAGGTTCAGGGTCTATTCCAGTGAGATTTGGGTAGGTCAATTGGAGGTTTTGAGATTAGTTATGGTGATCAAAGTTAGATGCTAAATTTTGGAATTTAAAATTGGCTAATTTTAGGGATTAATTCAAGGTTTCTACTCAGAACAAAGTGGGTTTGGATTGCTTTTTTGCTTGGGCTTAAATTTGAGGTAAGTGATGTTGGGGATGATGCCCTGAAATCTCGTTGGGTCCTATAGTTTGTAAACACCTGTATTGAAAAAATGCTTGTGATGTAATAATATGAGATATTTTCTTCACTATTTTCTATGAAACATGAGATGTTTTATTTGCTTTACCATAAACCAATAAGCTAAGATACCTAGTTTTCGTTATAACTTAAGCATGTATATGGAGACATACAAGTAGATCATGCCTTAAGTGGTAACTAAAATGGTCTGTAGTATATAGATATAGGAGGGAAACCTTATCCCGGTGATACTATGGCTGCGACCCACTTTGTAGATAGTTACAATTGTTGTGACGTGCTACAGATGGTCTGATCCTTATCATTCATGTAGAGACATGCGAGCGGGGATGTCCTATATAAAGGAGTTTGTATAAGACCGGACCACGAACTGTATTGTCTCGTTATATAACATCGTTCATGACAGAGACTTCATTGCACTGGGATGACCATAGGTTGAACTTAATCCTGAATGAGTTGGGAACTCTGGCCTTTGAGGGCAATCCTTTGATTTGCATGGGTGTGAGTGGCCAGATTGCCGACTCAAACCTACCACTTTGGGGATTTTTCTGATTTGGGTATTGGGAACTCAGCTACATAAGATGAAATTCACTTCATCCTTGAAGCAGGGGTAAGTAGATAGATTGCTCCCTTAAGGGTTGATTCTGGGGCTTGAACGATGTGGCATCACACACCTTCTCATGGCCCGAGAGGTGTCTACTCATAGTAGGGCTATGAGATATTGTTCATTAGCGGGAAAGATGGTATTTAAGGAGTTAGAAAGTGGGGGGTTGTATTCAGTTTTCATAACTGAAGGATAAAATGAAAATTGTTTTCATTTTTGGAAAATGATCGAAGTATTGCTTCATTGGTTGTACACTACCTATCGTTTAGCTCACGAGACCCTACACGACAGCTCAAAGTGTTTTCCTAAACGATCGTGTACACACACATTTGTCTAAACGATCCTATTGTTTTACTAAATAATCGCGTGCCTGAGCGAGATTCACTAAACGATCAAGCTACTTTTCCTAAATGATTGTGTACCTTTTCTAAATGATCAAGCACAAGTCTATATGATATACAATATTCACAAACCTATCCCATTTTCTTGGTCGTTGAATACGATTGTTCTTTCCTCCTTTCCTCTATCAAATCTAACAGAGCCCACACCTCTTGGATTCTCACTCCGAGAATACCAAGGTCACTGAGTGGTGGTGTCCCAGTTACTGCTTGTTCGTGGAGAAGACTATTCGTTTGCTGAGCGATAGCGAGAGATTGGGGTAGACATTCACAATGACAACGAGAGGTGCTGAACCAAACGAGAGTGAGAGAAAGACAGAAGAAGAGTTCTTCAAAGGTGAGTCTCTCATTCCTTTGTAGAAAGCATGCCGTAATTTGTTCAGAAATGCATAACTTGTTTGTATGTTTGTGAATGCTTATAATTTTGTCACAATTAGTTTGGAACGATCTTGTTTCCACTCATAGGTTCTCTTTGATAAGAGTTCCTTCAATTGGTATCAGAGTTAGGTTCTGATATTCCAAATCCATTGGTGTATTGAATAACATTTACATTCTTGGTGGGTGAAGCATGTCTACATTCTGTTTAAGTGTTAAACATGTGTTTGTGGATGTGGATTAATGGAGTTTTTTGGGATGGTTGCCTCTGGTTGTTGAATTCTTTTACATTTAAAGTTATTTTAAGGGCCCCTGTGTTTTTGGGCATTTTAATTTTCTATCGAGTCTGTAAATTGAAAGTGTTTGAGTTAGTGTGAGTCACTTGTGATGAAGCTTCAAGGCAAGAAGTTGCATTGTGCTTCGAGAAAGAAGAAGACCAAGCGTTGGTAAGATCGTGTAAACGATGGGGTAAGCGATCGTTGAGTATGGGATACTCGGCAACATGGTTGACTCGCACGCACTGAACGATTGTGTAGCTCAACAAGCTTCATCGCTTAGTCACTGACTACACAATCGCAAAGTAAAATGTTACTTAACCGCTTGCTCTATGATGTTTAAATGATCGTGTTTCACAGCAACTTCGTCATTTAAGCGATCGTTTAGACTTGTGCATGTAATGTTAGTGCGCTAAACGATTGAGTGCCTCATGCTTCATCGCATTGTAAATGGTACTCGATCGTAGCTAAGTGATCGTGGATACTCGACCAGTTTACTAAACAATTAGGGAAGCTTCGCTCGGGTGGTTCAAGACCCGGTTTACCTGTGAACTGGTTTGCTCGATGGATCTATGTAATAGATAGAATTTTAATTTCTAAATTTTTAGGCTAAATCATCCTGGTCCATTATGTTGGGATTGATGTCCTAACTCTCTCGGAGTGTTGTAGTTTGTAATCTGTAAACATATTATGAATAAAATAAGAGTTATTTTATCTGGCATTTACTAACATCCAATAAACAAAGCTCCCTGGTTATTGTATGTAAACTTAAGCATGTATATGAGATATACAAGTGGATCATGCCTTAAGTGGTAACCTAAATATGTCTGTAATATAAGAATTAAGGAGGGATACCTGATCCTTGTGACACTACGGATACAACTCACTTTGTAGAGGTTTGCAATTGTTGTGAACTACTACAAATGTGGAGACATGTGAGCGGGGGTGTCCTATACAAAGAGTTTGTATGAGATTGGATCACGAGATGACTAGTCTATGTATATAACACCGTTGATACTTGAAACTTACATCTCACCTAAACTACCATAGGTGACATGACCTTAATCCTGAGTGTTTTAGGAACTCCTGCCTACCTTTTTGGGGATTTATCTGATTTGAGAGTTGGGAACCCAATTACACAAGATGGAATTCATTCCTTCCTCGAAGCAGGGGTAAGTATATAGATTGCTCCCTTAAGGGCTGATTCTGGGTCTTGAACAAGGTGGCCACAACTTCTTTTTGGAAGAGAGCACTCAGTCATAGTCAGATGTAAGGAGTTAGATGTAACTGCAGGACTATGACTTATGTTCATTAGAGAGATCAGTGGTACTTAAGAAGTTAGATGAAACTACAGGGGCATAACGATTATTAGCCCAACTGTACTTACGAGCGATTTGTGAAGGGTGATCACACTATTGATTGATTGATATGGACACATAATATATTTGTGGCAACAAGAGTTTAGCTATCGGTCTTTAGTGGAGTGCCTGACATTTAACGGATGATGGATCCCGTGACTAAAGAGTTCAGTCAGTTATTCAAGTACTGTTGGAGCTTCAAGCTACAGGTCCATAAGGTCCCCTTGGTAGCTCAATGGATTCAAGTTGAGAATCAGTTCTTGGTGTTGATTTGAAATGTTCAAATTGACAAGAGGAAAGTTGATTGTATATGATATGATCGGTGTGATGTATGAGATACATCAAGTGGATGATTAATGTAAATGAGATTTACATTAAGTACCATGAAATAGAAAAAGAACTATGGTTTATATATTTTATGAGATGAAATATTAAAACTATAGTTTATAAATATAGTATGGTAAGGTTTTTATCATATATATTTATAATAATATTAATTATTGGATAATTAAATCCTTTTCTCTACTAACCAATTGAGTGGGAGGTTGGTGGTTTCATGGTAACCGTGAGATCAAAAGAAAAATGTTTTCCTAAATTTACAATGATTAAGATTTGGGATTTTCTATTCTTGGAAACTCACTCATGGTTTGTTGTCAAGTGAATAGGATTCACTTAGCGATAGCTGAAGAGAGACTAAACGATCGTGGAGTGAGACTACACGATAGTTCACTCAGCTGGCCATTAGCTAAACGATCGTGAAGCTTTTGCTAAACGATCGTAGAGCATTTGTTAAACGATTGGGCATCATCTATACAATAGACATTTGCCATCTTCTACTTGCTGAATCATTTACATGATTGTTCTTCCTCCGGTCTCGTCCTCTAACCAAGTCCACTCAGAGCTCATACTTTTGGATTCTCACACCGAGAATACCAAGGTAGCCATTATGGTGGTGTCTTACTCAACTTGACTAAGTCGAGGTTTGTAGAGGCCGTTCGTTGAGTTCACGATGTTTGTGTGGTGGTCACTGTGATTGTGCTATATTCGAGCGTTCGTGTGTTGCAGCCTTTGAGATTGAACGAGCGTTCGTGATCGAGGGTGTTTCACGATGAGTCTTTAAAGGTATGATAATCTTTCCCTTGATCTTTGTAAAGCATGCTGTAATTTCATATTGTGCATGACCGGTTAGTTTTCGTTTCTTGACTGTAATCGTGTATGTTCAAATACGAATAGAATTTGGAACGATCATTCCGCTACTCATGGAAAACCTCATGTCTGATTTCCTTCACATTAGTCTTTGGTGAATGTACATAAGATGTATGTTTGATTATATGTCATATGGTATGCCATATAGTTGAAATCCCACATTAGGTTATGCATTGGTCATGCATCATCTCTATGTTGTAAGTATTATGATATAGTAGTTTGCATGATTTAAATTGCATAAGAGCATGCTCATGCATCATATAATATAAGGGTTATATTTATGCATGCATTAAGCATAGACATGCATCATCTTTATATTATAGTATAAGGGTGTATGGAAGCATGTTTTCTTTGTTAATTACTAAGTATATAAGAGTTATATATTGTAATGAATGGACATTGCATGAAGCATGACACATAGGTTAAATTTATAAGAGTTATAAATACCTAGTTGTGCATGCAATGTGTATGAGTTTTGGTTGTTTCTTTTATAAGTTTTATTAAGCAAAATTAGAACTAAAATCAATAAGAAAGACATGCATACAAACTTAGGCTTGAATCATGGTTTTAAAAGAGTTTTAAAACTTGGTGGAGATAGACCTAAGATCACGGTTCTAATGAGATTAGAAACCTAAGGTTTAATTTTTTTAATCATTTTAATAGGATTAAATTGACTAATAAAAGATTAAATATATAGCAAATCTATCTATAAGGGACCTTTTGTCTAAGGCGGTTCTATCTAGGCTTGGGCACTTAAGCTGACACAAACGAAACACCCATACCTGGGAACTTACCTGGAAATGTGAATTAGATAGATTTGATGCATGCATGCAAATTTGAGGATAGTCCATTAAAAATTTTAATGAGACTACTTGAACTTGTTTATCTTCAAAGACAAGAGCTGTTTTTGAACAAATTTAACTGACTTAGATAAAATTAGTAGCCGGATGGTCTAAGTTAATGAACCCCTAGGTAGAACATTCAGTGGGAGGTACTTGGGGTATATGATACTTCATTTAAAACTCTTCGCGTTTCTCCCTTTATGTCACACTGTGAGATCTATCCTCAATCTCGTGGAACCCTAAGAGTGTCCCCCTAAAGGATGATGTTTAGGTAGGTCAATACCAAGGTGAATGGAGAGAATGTTCGAAGTAAGTGGGAACGAGACGTGCGACAACATGTCCCAAATTCTCTCTCATTAGGTCGGATAACGTTTCTGTGCATCTCTTCGAGGCACCCTGGGAGTGTCTTCTATAGGATGGTAATTTTGCACGACTCTTTATCTGATATCCTATATAGGATAAGGTTGTGTTAGTCTCTTGTCCTAATCTGCCTTTTCCCTACAGTGGATGCATTAGGGCGGGACTCTAGGGCCAACAATGAGCGGTTACACTTACATGGAATTGTTAAAGTTTAACAGTTCTCGACCGAAAAATGTGACTGTGAGGGTTAGTTACAAGAGTTGTTTCTACCTAATGGTTGACAGTGTGTCATCCCAGTGAAAGAGCATCTGATCACCCCACCGGTTACGTTTGTCTGCTCGCTGGGCATCACTGCGAAATAGATGTCTTTTTCACTTAGGGTACATGGAAACTATTTTGCTAAAACTAAAATTGGTGTTAAAAAGTGGTATTGCATAGGTTCATTAAGTTTGTTTGTTTTTCAGCATCGTAAATATGGCTATAGACATATTAGCTTTTTTAAATACCGATAAATTGACTAGCGAGAACTACACCAGTTAGAATCACACGATCACAACCATTTTAATCATCAATGACCTGAAGTTCATCCTTACATAGGAGTGTCCTCCTATTCACCTCAGAACGCCACTCAAAATGTTCAGAAGGCCTATGAGCATTGGACATGGGCGATCGAGAAGGCCTGAGCTTACATCTTTTCCAGTCTAAATGACATTTTGGCCGAGAAGCATGAGCCTATGGTCTCAGCGTGTGAGATTATGGAGTCCCAACGGGAATGTTCGAACAACCGTCTGGACAGCTCAAGCATGAAGCTCTGAAATGCATATTCAACTCCAAAATGGAGGAAGGCACCTCTATTCGTGAACATGTGCTGAATATGATGGTCCACTTTAATATGGTGGAGATGAATGGGTCACGCATCGATGAGGGCAACCAGGTTAGCATAATTCTGCGCTCGTTGCCAGATAGCTTATTCACTTGGTCAGTAACACGATACTAAACAAAGTTGACTATACCCTTACAACTCTTCTCAATGAGTTGTAAACATTCCAATCCTTGCTGAAAAGTAAGGGAAGAAGGTTGGTGAGGCAAATTTTTCCTCGTCATCAAAGAAAGTTGCATAAAGGTTCAACCTCAGGAACGAAACCTGCACCTTCTACTTCTAACACTTACAAGAGGAAGAAGAAGAAAGGTGGTAAGAGGAAGGGGAAGGCACTTGCTAACACACAGCCTGTCGCTCAGTGGAGAAGCCGATCACTGCCCGTTAACAAAGGAAAAGGTTTCCATTGTAACCAGAATGGGCATTGAATGCGGAATTGTGTCCACGTTGGATCAAAGAGAAGAAGAAGGCTAAGGCCAAGGCAAAACAAGGTAAATATGATTTACTAGTTTTGGAAACTTGTTTAGTGGAGAATGATGATTCTGCCTGGATTATTGACTCTGGGACCAATAATCATGTTTCTTCTTCTTTTCAGGGGATTAGATCCTAGCGGAAGCTTCAGACTAGAGAGATGACGATGCGAGTAGGCACCGGGCACGTTGTCCTAACTGCGGCAGTGGGAGGGCTCCAGTTGACTTTACAGAACAAGTTTATCATTTTGAATGATGTTTATGTAGTTCCCGAGTTAAAACGGAAATTGATTTCTATAAAGTGTATGATCCAGTGTAAATATACTCTTAATTTTGATTTGAATAAAGTGTTTATTCATAAAGATGGAGTTGAGATATGTTCAGCAAAATTGGCAAACAACTTGTATGTGTTAAGGCCGTTAGCAACGAGTTCTCTCCATAACATAGAGATGCTTAAAACTACCGTAACTCAAAATAAACGACAAAAGGTTTCTCCAAAGGAAAATGCCCAACTTTGGTACCTTCGATTACGGCACATCAATCTCAATAGGATTGAGAGGTTAGTGAAGAATGGAATTCTAAGTGAGTTAGAGGAAAATTCTTTACCAGTGTGCGCATCTTGCCTTGAAGGCAAGATGACTAAAAGACCTTTTTCTAGAAAACGTTATCGAACCAAAGAGCCTCTAGAGTTAGTGCATTCAGACCTTTATGGTCCAATGAATGTGCGAGCCAAGGGAGGCTATGATTATTTCATCACTTTTACTGATGATTACTCTCGGTATGGGTATGTTTATTTGATACAACAGAAGTCTAAATCCTTTGAAAAGTTTAGAGAGTTCAAAGATGAACTTGAAAACACATTGGATAGACGGATTAAAACACTTCAATCAGATCGGGGTGGAAAGTTTTTGGATTCGA
Source organism: Benincasa hispida (assembly GCF_009727055.1). Taxonomy (NCBI): domain Eukaryota; kingdom Viridiplantae; phylum Streptophyta; class Magnoliopsida; order Cucurbitales; family Cucurbitaceae; genus Benincasa; species Benincasa hispida. The sequence goes on from NC_052358.1 coordinate 8,670,081, forward strand.
AGTTCCAGAACTATATGATAGATCATGGAATCGTTTCCCAACTCTTAGCGTTAGTTACACCTCAGCAGAATAGTGTAGCGAAGAGGAGAAACAGAACCTTGTTGGACATTGTTCGGTCGATGATGAGTTACGCTTCCTTACCAAACTCGTTTTCGGGTTTTGTAGTGGAGACTGCAATTTATATCTTCAACTGTGTTCCTTCTAAGAGTGTTGCGAGAACACCTTTGGAGTTGTGGAACGGGCATAAAGCTAGTTTGCATCACTTCCACATATGATGTTGCCCAGCACATGTGCTTGAGGCTAATCAATAGAAATTGGAACCACATTCGAGATTGTGCCTTTTTGTAGACTACACCAAAGGTACACGAGGGGGTTACTTTTATGATCCTAAGGAAAACAGAGTGTTTCTGTCTACGAACGCTACTTTCCTGGAGGAGGATCATATGAGGGAGCACAGTCCACGTAGTAAGATCGTGTTGCGTATACTTTCCAACGAAACTACTGAAACTTCAGCAAGAGTTGTTGAAGGGCCTACTCCATTGACAAGAGTTATTGATGGAAGTGTTGGGGTTGATGCCCTAAAGTCTTGTGTCTTGTAGTTTGTAAACAGTTTGTACGAATGCTTGTGATGTATAATATATGATATTTTACTTCACTTTTTGATTTTGCTCAGTTAATTGTTTTATTTGCTTTACCACAAACCAATAAACATAAAATCCCTTGTTATTTGGATGTAACTTAAGCATGTATGTGATGAAATACAAGTGGTTCATGTCTTAAGTGATAACCAAAATGGTCTGTAGTATATGGATATAAGAGGGAAATCTTATCCTGGTAACGCTACGGATGACACCTGCTTTGTGGAATGGTCACAAGTGTTGTGACTTGTCACAGATGGTCTGATCCTGATCATTCGTGTAGGGGACATGCGACCGGGGGTGTCCTATACAAAGAGTTTGTATAAGACCTGACCAAGAAGTATTAATGTTTCGTGTTATAACACCATTCATGACAGAGACTTCATTTCACTATGATGACCATAGGTAACATGACTTCAATCCTGAGTGAGTTAGGAACTCCTACCATTGAGGGTGATCCTTTGATTGGTATTGGTGCGAGTGGTCAGGTCTCCGACTTAAACCTACCACTTTGGGGATTTGTCTGATTTTAGAGCTGGGAACTCAGCTACATAAGATGGAATTCACTCTTTTCTCAATACAGGAGCAAGTAGATAGATAGCTCCTTTAAAGGCTTGAACGATATGGTGCCACACACCTTCTCTTGGCCTGAGAGTTGTTCACACATAGTTGGACTATATTGTATTGCTCCTTAAAGGACTTAGTGGTACTTAAGGAGTGAGATGTAACTACAGGGGAAAAACGGTAAATTGGCCCAGTTGTACTTATGAGCATCTGTGAAGGGTCATCGTGCTCATGATTGGTTATATCCGATGGACACAAAAATATATCTGTGGTAAGAAGAGTTCAGTTATTGGTCTTTATTGGAATGTCTGGCAGTTAATGGATGGTGGATATCGGGGCTAAGGAGTTTAGACAGCTATTCATGTACCGTTGGAGCTTCGAGCCACAGGTTCATAAGGCCCCCTTGGTAGCTTGGATAAAGTTGAGAATCAGTTTTTGGGTCAGTTTTAAATGTTCAAATTGACAAGAGGGAGTTCAATTATATAAATATGACTTATATCAAGTAGAGGAGAAATTACTATAGTAGATATGTGATATCAAACTATAGGTTAAGAATATAATATGACTATATTCATTATTTAATTAAATAGGCAGTTATGAGATAGTTGGCCAAGAACTTCTCCTGAATCGTGTGAAAGTGGGAAGATCAAATTCGGTTATTGTAACTGAAGAATAAAATGAAAATTGTCTTCATTTTGTAAAGAGTTCAAAAATTCGCCCCCGGTGTGAAAACTTTACGATCACTTAACATTGAGAGCCTATACGATAGTGCCCATCGTCCTAAATGATCGCACACCCGCGCACTAAACAATCGCAGGCGATTTCTAAACGATCGCTTACATTTTCTAAATGATTGCTTAACGTGCCGAGTAGATCTAAACGATCACTTACCTTTTACTAGACGATCGTTTATTAAAACCTACACGATCGTGTAGCTTTCTTTAAACAACAAGCATCCAACTATACGATAGTCATTTACTATCTCCCACTTGCTTGTTTATTCTACATGATCGTCTTTTCCTCCTCCCTCTACCAATTCCATCAAAGTACACTCTTTGAATTCTCACTCCAGAATACCGAAGGCTTCGAGTGGTGGTGTCGTACCCGGTTGCTGTTGGTTCGTGCCGTTCATGCAGACGATCGTGGTGCTGCTAGGCGACTGATTGCTGGACGATAAGAAGTGTAGAGGAGCTTGTTTCCATTGGACTGAGTTCGAGTGAATATTGTCTTGAACTGGTATGTTTACTCAGTTTTTAGTATTTTAATTGCTAAAGCATGCCTATAATTAGTGTTACAATGCATATCTGTTTGTTAGAATGTATGTATGATAATTCGGTCACAATGAAATCAGAAAGATTCGAACCCGCTCATGGATACTCTTATTCAAGAGTTCCTTCAACTGGTATCAAAGCCAGATTGTTGATATTCCAATTTCATTGATGCAAATAATTGCATATACATTCGCGGTGGGTGCATATATGCTCTTTGTTTAATTGTTTAATTGTTTGTGGATGTGGGATTAATAGAGTTTTCTGGGATATAACCTTGGTTTGATTAATTCTTTTGCATTTTTGGTTAATTGTTATCGGGTTTGTAATTCAAAATCAGTTTGAGCCTTGAGTCATTCGTGAAGAAGTCGGACAAATGGTTGCTATTTTTTTAGGAAGAAGACGATCAAGAGTTGATCAGGGCGTGTAGACGATGGGGTAAGCGATCGTTGAGNTGCTATTTTTTTAGGAAGAAGACGATCAAGAGTTGATCAGGGCGTGTAGACGATGGGGTAAGCGATCGTTGAGTATCGGATGCTCGGGTGTCATTCAACGCGTGCCCGCACTAGACGATCGTTTAGTTCAACAAGATTCATCACTTATTACTGACTAAACAATCACGGAGCAAATCGTATGGTAAATCGTTTACCTTTTGCCGCGTTAATGAATCGCCTAGACGATCAGGCTTCGTAGCCTTGTTGTCGTCTAAGCGATTGTTTAGCATTTCGCGCTATCGTCTAGTGTGTGCTAAGCGATCGTTTACCTGCAGTGTTTACTAAACGTTGAAGTTTCTCCTGGTGCTTCAAGACCCGGTTCGCCTGTGAACCAGTTTGCTCGATGGAAAATGTAATAGATAGAGTTATTTCATTCTGGTTTTATAACGGTTCTTCCCGATCCATTAATCCTTGGTTTATTACATGAGATGTATGGCTATTTATATGTCATATGTTATGCACATATAGTAAATCCCACCTTAGGTTATGCATTGGTCGTGCATCATCTCTTTATTGTAAATGTTATAATTTAGAGAAGCATGATTTAATTATGTAAGAGCATGCCCATGCATCATATAATTTAAGAGTTATATTTATGCATGCATAAAAAACATTGACATGCATCATCTTTATATTATAACTGTTACTATGAACATTTTCTAAAGGTTAAAGAGAAATTAGAACTAAAAACAATAAAAAAGACATGCATGCTCACTTAGGTTTAATTCATGGTTTTAAAATGTTTAAAACCTGGATGACATAGACTTAAGATCACAGTTCTAATATGATTAGCAACCCTTAGGCTTTTGTCTAAGGCGGGTTATGTCTAGGCTGGGGTATTTAAGTTGACGGAAACGTAATACCCCTACCTGGGAACTTACCTGGAAAGGTGAATTAGATAGATTTGATACATGCATCCAAGTTAAAGACAGTCCATTAAAGTGTTTAAATTTGACTACTTGAACTTGTTTATATTTTATAGACAAAAGCTATTTATGAGTAGAGTTAAAAAGATGACTTAGACTAAAATCAGTAGCTGGATTGTCTAGGTTAATGAACCCCTCGGTGGAACATTAAGTGGGAGGTACTTGGGGCATATGATGCTTCATTTAAACCTTTCATGTTTCTTTTATATAGTCCACACCATGAGATCTACCCTCTACCTTGTGGCACATTGGGAGTGTCTCCCTAAAGGATGGTGTTTGGGTAGGTCAATATCAAGGTGGATGGAGAAAGTGTTCATAGTAAGTGGGAGCGGGAAGTGCAACAACATATCCCACAGTCTCCATTGTTGGATTGAACGTTTCTTTAATTGATCTCCTGTAAGAGGATAAGGTTACTTAGTCTATTATTCTAATATTCTTCTTCCCTACGGTGGGCTCATTAGGGTGGGACTCTGGCACCGAAAGAGAAGGGTCACACTTACGCGAAATTGTTAAAGGTTAACAGTTCTGGACCAAATAAATGGTGGCTATTAGGTTCAGTTCCAAGAGTTGGTTCTGCCTAATGGTGAGAAGGTCTCATCCCAGTGAAGAGGCATTTGATCACCCCACCGGTGAAATTTGTCCTGCCTCGTTGGGATATCATTGCAAAATAGAAGTCTTACATTTAAGGTACTTGAAACTATTTTGCAAAATTAATTGGTTAAAATGTGGTTTAGTAAAATATAATAAAAATTTTGTTCGTTTTTCAGCAACAAGTTTTTGAAAAATAGCCACAGCCATAATTGCTTTACTTAGCGGCGAGAAATTAACTGGCGATAACTTTTCGACATGGAAACACATGATCACGACGATACTGATCATCGAGGATCTCATGTTTGCCCTTACAGAGGTCTGTCCTCCTATTCCAGCTCTCAATGCCGCTCGAAATGTTCGGGAGGCATACGAGCGATGGACACATGCGAATGAGAAGGTCCGAGCCTATATCCTGGCAAGTCTTAATGACGTCTTGGTCAAGAAGCATGAGCCCATGGTCTCAGCGCGTGAGATCATGGAATCCCTACAGGGGATGTTTGGACAACCGTCTGAACAGCTCAAGCACGAGGCTCTTAAGTATATATTCGACTCTAGAATGGAAGAAGGCACCTATGTTCGAGAACATGTGCTTAACATGATGGTCCATTTCAATGTGGCGGCGTTGAATGAGTCTACCATGAACGAGGGCAGCCAAGTTAGCATAATCCTGCATTTATTGTTGGAGAACTTCATGCACTTTGTTAGCAATGTGATTCTTAACAAAGTGAAATACACCCTTACAACTCTCCTCAACGAGTTGCAGACCTACCAATCTTTACTAAAAAGTAAGGGGAGGAAGAAGGCTGAGGAAAATGTTGCTTCATCTTCTCAGACTTTCCAAAGAGGTTTGACCTCAGGAACGAAGTCTGTACCTTCTACTTCTAACTCTGCAAAGGGGAAAAAGAAGAAGGGTGGTGAGGGAAAGAGAAGGCGCTTGCTAACCTGTTGTCTGTCGCCTCGAGAAGGTGTCTGCTGCTGGTTGAAAAGGGAAAGTGTTTCCATTGCAACCAGGATGGACATTGGAAGAGGAACTGTCCTCCTTGGCTGAAGGAAACGAAGGCCGCTAAGGCTAAGGCCAAGGCAGATAAAGGTAAATATAATTTACTTGTACTTGAAACTTGTTTAGTGGAGAATGATGATTCTGCTTTGATAATTGATTTAGGCGCCACTAATCACGTTTGTTCTTCTTTTCAGGGGATTAGATCCTGGCGACAGCTAGAGGCTGGTGAGATGACGATGCGAGTAGGCATCGGGCATGTCGTCTCAGCTGTGGAAATGGGAGGGATCCAGTTCACTTTATAGCATAGGTTTCTTATTTTAAATGCTGTATATATTGTTCTTGAACTTAAGAGGAACCTCATATCTGTAAAGTGCTTGCCACAATATAGATACACTATTTCATTTAAACTGGATAAAGTGTTTATTCATAAAGATGGTGTTAATATTTATACGGTGTATCTGGAAAGTAACTTGTATGTGCTAAGACCGTTAACCACTAGTTCCCTCCATAACACAAAGTTGTTTAAAATTGTTGTAACTCAATCTAAATGTTAATTAATTTCTCCAAAAGAAAATGCCCAACTTTGGCACCTTCAATTAGGGCACATCAATCTGAATAGGATTGAGAGATTGGTAAAGAATGGACTTCTAAGTGAGTTAGAAGAAAAATCTTCACCGGTGTGCGAATCTTGCCTTGAGCTAAGATGACTAAAGACCTTTTACTGGAAAAGGTTATCGAGCCAAAGAGCCTCTTGAGCTAGTACATTCTGACCTTTGGGTCTTATGAATGTGCGAGCCCGAGGTGGCTATGAGTATTTTATCAGTTTTACTGATGATTACTCTAGGTATGGGTATGTTTATCTTATGCAACGAAAACCTGTATCCTTTAAAAGTTCATAGAGTTCAAGGCTGAAGTTAAAAACACATTGGATAAAGGATTAAAACACCTCGATCGGATCGAGGTAGAGAGTTTTTGGACTCGACATTCCAGGACTATTTAATAGAACATGGAATCGTTTCCCAACTCTCAGCACTGGGTACACCTCAGCAAAATGGTATAGCGAAAAGGAGAAATAGAACCTTGTTGGACATGGTTCGTTCGATGATGAGTTACGCTTCCTTACCGAACTCGTTTTGGTTTCACTTGGAGACTATGATTTACATACTCAATTGTGTTCCTTCCAGAGTGTTGCGAGAACACCTTTGGAGTTGTGGAACGAGCGTAAAGCTAGTTTACGTCACCTTCCACATTTAAATTGCCCAGCACATGTGCTTGAGGAAAAATCCCAAGAATTGGAAACACGGTCGAGGTTATGCCTCTTTGTAGGTACCCCAAAGGTTACAAGACGAGGGGGTTATTTTTATGATCCTCGAAAAAGGGTGTTTGTTTCCATGAACGCTACTTTCCTTGGAGGATAATCATATTAGAGAGCACAGTACACGAAGTAAAGTCGTAGTTGCGTGAGCTTTTCCAATGAGACTACTGAAACTTCAGAACAAGAGTTGTTGAAAGGCCTACTTCATCTAGCAAGAGTTGTTAATGGTGAGTTCATCTGTAGGTCTATTCCTACCTCAATAACTGAGGGAACTCTACGTAGTGGAGGGTTGTAAACCCGCCAATTTGCTATCTGGTTTCACGAAAATCCTTACTATGGTAGTAGATGGCGACGTGTGAGGATCCGTTGTCTTATCAGAAGGCAATGGAGGATGTTGACGGGATGAATGGGTACAAGCCATGGATCTCGAGATGGAATCGTGTACTTCAACTCGTATGGCATCTTGTAGATCAGCCTGATAAGGGTAAGACCTTTAGTATGTAGAGGAAGTCGACTATGAGGATAATTTCTAACCTGTTGCCATGTTAAAGCGATCAGCATCCTCCTGTCCATTGCAGCATATTATAGTATTGAGAACTATGGACAAATGGACGTCAATTACAGCTTTCTGAATGGAATTCTCGAGGAGAACCATTACATTGTGCGACCCGAGGGATTTTATAGCCCAAGGTCAAGAGCAAAATGTTTGCAAACTGAATCGGTCCATTTATGGGTTGAAATAGGTGTCTAGATCTTGGAACATACGGTTTAATACTACGATTAAGACGTATGGCTTTGACCAGAACGTTGATGAACTTTGTGTCTACAAGAAGATCATCAACGCTTTCGTAGTATTCTTAGTGTTATATGTAGACAATATACTACTTATTGGGAATGATGTAGGTCTATTGACTGTAGTTAAGAACTGGCTAGCGACCCTATTCCTAATGAAAGATTTGAGAGAGGCTCCGGGTATACAGATCTTTTGAGACCGTAAGAACAAATTCCTAGCACTGTCTCAGGCATCATACATTGACAAGATGTTGCTCAAGTACTCGATGCGGGACTCCAAGAAGGGCCTACTGCTGTTCAGGCATGGAGTCACTTTGTCTATAGACATGTGTTCTAAGGCGCCTCAAAAGATTGAGGATATGAAACGGTCCTATATGTGTTTGCTGTTGGCAGTTTGATGTAAGCGATGCTCTGTACTTGTCCAGACATTTGCTACTTTAGGGCATAGTCAGTAGATATCAGTCTAACCCAGACCAGAGTTACTGGACCGCAGTGAAGAACATCCTCAAGTATCTTATGAGAACGAGAGACTACATGCTTCTGTATGGATCTAGGGATTTGATCCTTACTGGATACATGGATTCTGAATTTCATACTGATAAGGACTCTCGAAAGTCCACGTTAGGGTCATTATTTACTCTTAACGGAGGAGCTGTAGTGTGGCGAAGCACTAAGCAGGGCTACATCGCCGACTCCACTATGAAGGCAGAGTATGTAGCGACTTGTGAAGCTACTAAAGAGGTCGTCTGGCTCAGGAAGTTCTTGATAGAACTGAAAGTTGTTCCAGATATGTCTAGGCCCATTACCCTCTATTGTGATAATAGTGCGGAAGTGGCAAACTCTAAGGAGCCTAGGAGTCACAGGCGCGACAAACACATAGAGTGGAAATATCACCTGATCCGCGAGATAGTGCATCGAGGGGAAATGGGACGTCAATACAGCCTTTCTGAATGAAATTCTGAGAGACCATTTACATTGTGCGACCGAGGGATTTATAGCCAAGGTCAAGAGCAAAAATGTTTATAGCAAACTGATCGGCTCCCATTTATGGTTGAAATAGGTGTCTAGATCTTTGGAAACCATACGGTTTTAATACTTACGTATTAAGAACGTAGGCTTTGACCAGAACGTTGATGAACTTTGTGTCTACAAGGAGATCATTCAACGCTTTCGTAGTTATTCTTAGTGTCTATATTGTAGACAATATTACTACTTATGGGAATGTGTTAATAGGTCTATTTGACTGTAGGTTAAGAACTGGCTTAGCGACCCGTATTCCTAATGAAGATTGAGAGAGGGGCTTCCGGGTATTACAGATCTTTTCGAGGCGTAAAGAACAGAATTTCCTAGCCAACTTGTCTCAGGCATCATACATTGGACAAAGATGTTGCTCAAGTACTCGAATGCGCGGGACTCCAAGAAGGGCCTATGTGTTCAAGGCATTGGAAGTCACTTTGTCTTATGACATGTGTTCTTAAGTCGCCTCAAAAGATTGAGGATATGGAACGGTCCTATATGTGTTTGCTGTTGGCAGTTTGATGTAAGCGATGCTCTTGTACCTTCGTCCAGACATTTTTTGCTACTTTTAGGGCATAGTCAGTAGATATCAGTCTTAACCAGACCGAGTTACTGGACCGCAGTGAAGAACATTCCTCAAGTATCTTATGAGCGAGAGACTACATGGCTTCCTGTATGGATCTAGGGATTTTGATCCTTACTGGATACATGGATTCTGAATTTCATACTGATAAAGACTCTCCGAAAAGTCCACGTTGGGTCATTATTTACTCTTAACGGAGGAGCTGATAGTGTTGGCGAATCACTAAGCAGGGCCTTACATTCGCCGACTCACTATGAAGCAGAGTATGTTAGCGACTATGTGAAAGTACTAAAGAGGTCGTCTGGCTCAGGGAACGTTCTTGTAGGAACTGAAAGTTGTTCCAGATATGTCTAGGCCCATTACCCCTCCTATTGTGATAATAGTGCGGAAGTTTGGCGCAAACTCTAAGGGAGGCCTAGGATCACAGGCGCGACACAAACACATAGAGTGGGAAAATATCACCTTTGATCCGCGAGATAGTGCATCGAGGACGTGATCGTCACAAAGATCGCTTCGGAGCATAATGTTGCTACCATTTATTGAAGGCTCTCATGGCTACAGTGTTGAGGGTTTGCATCTTTCAGGAGCATGGGATCTATTAGGATCGCCCGCAGCTAAACTAGGGCAAGTGGAGAGAATTTCTCTATTGGGCCTTTATCCTAG
>NC_052358.1:8679956-8837660 GCF_009727055.1 Benincasa hispida
TCTTTTGTTTTGTACTAGTTTTTATACACCCCACTTCGCTTTAGAATAAGTGGGAGATTATTGGGGTTGATGCCCTAAAGTATCATGTCCTATAGTTTGTGGATATAGGAGGGAAACCTTATCCTTATAACGCTACGTATGCGGCCCGCTTTTTGGAATGGTCACAAATGTTGTGACTTGTCACAGATGGTCCGATCCTAATCATTCGTGTAGGGGACATGCAAGCGGGGGCATCCTATATAAAGAGTTTGTATAAGACCTGACCATGAAATGGTAACGTGTCATTATATAACACCGTTCATGACAGAGACCTCATTTCACTAGGATGACCATAGATAACATGACCTCAATCCTGAATGAGTTAGGAACTTTTGGCAATGAAGGAAATCGAACACGAGGATTTGCATGAGCAGCGGAAAGATCATTCCAAATTACAATCATGTATGAACATTACAATTACAGTAAAAAAATGGAACAAACGGTTACGCATTCAATATAGAAATTACAGCATGATTATACAAAGAATCAAGGAAGTCCAAGCACGTTGGTAGACTCATCGCCAATGCTCTTTGATCACGACCGTTTGAACACAGCAACCTCGAATGCTCGTCGAACACGATCGCTCCACTGTACGAACACCGCGCACTCAAACTTAGCGATTGCCTCGGTCATGCACTCCCCAACAGCATGAACGGCCTCCACAGAACCTGGACGATGTCGAGTTGAGTATGACACCACCAAGAAGGCTACCTTGGTATTCTCGGTGTGAGAATCCAGAGGGTGGGCTCTGTGTGGACTTGGTTTGAGGCAGAAGACGGAGGATTCAACAATCGTGTATTGAGCAAGTGGGAGAAGATTGAACCTATTGTATAGGTTGATGCCCAATCGTTTAACAAAAGCTAAGTAATCGTCTAGCAAAAGCTAAGCAATCGTTTAGCTAATCGCTTAGTTTCGTGTCTATTGTCTACAAACACTACACGATCGTTTACCATGTGTAGACACAATCCCATGTTCTATCGTAGTGTTCTTATCTTCTTACCTAACAAGTTTTCAACTTCACCCTTATACTCTTTGAATTTGTCAAGGGCTTCAGACTTACATTGAATTAGGTAGAGATACCCAAACTTTAAATAATCATCTATGAAAGAGATGAAATATTCATACCCACCCTAAGCTATAACATTCATCGACCACAGAGTTCTGAATGTATAAGCTCTAAGGTTTCCTTGGCTCTATAACCTTTTCCAGTAAAAGGTTGTTTGGTCATCTTGCCTTCAAGCCATGATTCACATACCAACAAGGAGTTTTCTTTTAAACTCTTTAGAAGTCCACTTTTCACAAACTTCTCAATCCTATTGAGGTTAATGCGACCAAACCTTAGACGCCAAAGATGGTCGTTTTAGCTGTTGTTGTCGTACAGAACATTTCAGTGTTAAACAAGGCTTTTATGACTAACGACTTTAGTACATATAAGTTATTCTCCATGCCATTCTTGAAAAAAAAAATACTTTATTCTCAGAAAATGAGACGATATAGCCTTGTTCAATGAGACAAGAAACCGAGATTAAGTACCTCTTAAGATGAGGAACTACAAAAACATTATCCAGTAATAGATAAAATTTCTTGTCAACAAACAACTTCAGCCTGCCTACAGCAACAGATGAAACAACCTCACTAGTATCGTCTTGTAGAGTCATCTCTCCCTGTACAACGTTTGCCAAGAACTGAATCCTTGGTAAGAAGAACTAACATGATTGGTAGCACCTGAATCAAGGATCCAGGTAGAGTCATCATTCTCTACCAGACACGTCTTCAAAACCAATAAATCAGATTTACTGTTTTGTCTCCTCTTTTGGAGAGTAGTGGGCTTGAGGTCGTTTGCCACGAAATACGTTTCACACGATTCTTTCCACTGTAAATAGTCGGTCATATTAAAAGCACTAAACGGAAATACTAACGAGTTGCTGAAAAGAAAAACACATTGACCTACGTTAGGTTTTAATCAAATACCCGTTGTAAAACAAAACAACATCCAATAAGGTTTTAGCAAAACTAATATGAACCCCGTGTGACATCTAGTTTCGCAATGACGATTCAAAGGTTTAGGACAAAAGCCACCGAAGGGAGGTCAATTATCCCTGAATTGAGAAGTTCTCAATCAGTCATTAATACCAGAACAACACTTGCTCCTATAACGACTAACCATCATTGATTTGGCCAAGAGATCATTATCTTAATTAAGAATCTCCCGTAAGTGTAACCCGCCATTTTAGGCCCTAGAGGTCCGCCCCAAAAAGCCAATCTGAAGGGAAAAAATCCGATTGGGGAAAAACCTAAAGCGACTTTATCCATTTCTGGAGTTCATCTTGCTTTTGACCAACTTCACAAAACCCATCCGAAGGGGGATGCTTCCAGGGCGCCACGAGGGAGTATAGAATGATCTCACGATGTGAACCAATGACAGAGACCATAAGACATGTTGACACACACACTTTACCCACATACTATAAACACTCTCTCTGTCCACCTTGATATTGACTCATGCAAACACCATCTGAAGGGGGATGCTCCCACGACACCATGAGGCCAAGCATGAATCTCATGGTGTGAACATATATGGAGAAATGTGAGTGGAATAATAAACATATCAGATACATCTCTTCCTCCCACTAATTATTTTATAACCTAGGGTTTAGCTTACTTAGAAAAAACACGGCTAAAGATTTTAACTAAGTGACTTTTAGGTTTGTCCAAGAGTAACTTTTACCTTGGATAGTTAAACAACTTTTTTAACATCATCCATTAAACTCTTTAACGGAGTCTTTGACCAAATCGTCGCATGCTTGTTGAAAATCTATCTAATTCACCATTCCAGGTAGGTTTCCAGGTAGGGGTGTTATGTTTCTGTCAACTTAAGAATCCAAGCCTAGCCAGAACCCGCCTTAGACAAAAAGTCCCTTATAAATAGATTTGAAACAAATTTAATCTTTTAGTCCAACCGATTTAATCCTATTAAACCGATTTTAAAAGATTAATCTAGGTTACTAAACTCTTTAGAACCACTTGAACTTAGGTCTATCTCAATCTAATTTTAAAACCCTTTTAAAAAAACATGAGTTCACCCTAAGTCCTCTTGCAACTCTTTCTTATTGATTTATCTCTAATTTCCTTTATAACACTTATAAACGGAAATCATAACCACAATGCTAAGCTAACACATGCAAGGCATTCATAACGCTTATAAATAGCCTAAGTGTCATGCTCATTGCATTGTCCATTCATTGCTACTTCTTTTATATAACACTTATAATAAGAAGATTATGCATGATAATGCTCACTGCATGCAAAATATAACTCTTATATTTCAGGATGCATGTGCATGCTTTAAAATAATTTCTTCATGCTCGATTATGACATTTATAATACATGATGCATGAATAATTGCACAACCTAAGGTGGGTTTTATACTATATGTCAAAAAAATTGGCATATAAGTACCATACATCACATGTATAAAAAAATAAATGTTGATGAATCGGGTAAAATTTCCTTAAAACCACAAAAGGAAAGCTAACAATTACAAAGACAAGGAGTCTCTGATTCAAACAGGCGAACCGGGTCTTGAACCACTCAGGCAAAGCATCGCTCTCCGACCATCGTGTACTAAACTCCCTGCGATCACCTACACGATAAAACAAACACTTTGCTCTAACGTTTACCAATGCTCTCAGAGCTAAATGATCGTTTAGTGCGCTCTGAGGTACACAATGCCATCGTGTACTATACTACACAATCATGTACCTATTACTAAGCGTTGAAGCCTGAGGTACACGATCGCTTAGTGCGCTCTACACAATGCCCACCTTCCACGATTGTTTAAACGACTACAATGCTGCAAAATACCATCGCCTAAGCGATCGCTTAGTTAGCGCCTCCGTATCGCATATGCACGATCGTGTAGGTAGTAACAAAGCGATGAGGCTTGCTGACTACACGATCGTCTAGCGCACATCTTAAAGAAAGCTTTAACTAAAGGCAATTAAACCCGAAACATTCATCAACTCCATCCACAAATGCACTTAACGATTAAACACAAATGCAGAAACCCACCGCGATTGTAAAAGGACGTTCAAAATAGACTTATAATTTGGAATATCAGGAAAACCTAGCTCTGATACCAATTGAAAGAAATCGAAAACGAGGATTTCCATGAGCAATGGAAAGATCATTCCAAATTACAATCATGTATGAACATTACAATTACAGTAAAAAAAGGGAACAAACGGTTATGCATTCAATATAGAAATTACAACATGATTATACAAAGAATCAAGGAGAAAGTCCAAGCACGTTGGTAGACTCATCGCCAATGCTCTTTGATCACGACCGCTTGAACACAGCAACCTCGAATGCTCGTCCAACACGATCGCTCCACTGTACGAACACCGCGCACTCAAACTTATCGATTGCCTCGGTCACGCACTCCCCAACAGCATGAACGGCCTCCACAGAACCTGGACGATGTCGAGTTGAGTATGACACCACCAAGAAGGCTACCTTGGTATTCTCGGTGTGAGAATCCAGAGGGTGGGCTCTGTGTGGACTTGGTTTTAAGGCAGAAGACAGAGGATTCAATAATCGTGTAAACGATTGAGCAAGTGGGAGACGACTGAACCTATCGTATAGGTCGATGCCCAATCTTTTAGCAAAAGCTAAGCGATTGTCTAGCAAAAGCTACACAATCGTTTAGCTCATCGCTTAGTTGTGTGTCTGTTGCCTACAAACACTACACAATCGTTTACCTTTGTCAAACTGTCACTTAGTAAATCCTATTTACTTGACAACTTCCGCGAGATTCTTTTTTTCGAGAGAAAAAATTCAAATTCACTTTTGCAAAATTTACTAAAATTGGGGGGGGGGGGGGGGGGGGGCAATTATTTCTTTTATCTCACAATTACCATAAACCACCAATAACCTCCCACTAGATTGGTTATTAGAGGAAAAAAAAATTTTATTATCCAATAATTAATATTATTATAAATATAATTGATAACCAACTTATCATACTATATTTATAACCTATAGTTTTAATATTTCATCTCATGAAACATATAAACCATAGCTCTTTTTCTATTCCATGGTACTTAATATAAATCTCATTTACATTAATCCTCCACTAGAAGTATCTCATACATCAAACCGATCATATCATATATAATCGAATTACCTCTAGTCAATTTGAACATTTCAAATCAACACCAAGAACTGATCCTCAACTAAATCCATTGAGCTACCAAGGGGACCTTATGAACTTGTAGCTCGAAGCTCCAACGATACGTGAATAATTGACTAAACTCTTTAGTCACGGGATCCACCATCCGTTAATTACCAGGTACTCCACTAAAGACCGACAGCTGAACTCTCCATACCACAAATATATTATGTGTCCATCTTAACCAATCAACAGTGCGACAACCCTTCACATATCGCTCATAAATATAGCCTTGCCAATAACTGTTACGCCCCTGTAGTTACATCTAACTTCTTAAGTACCCCTGATCCCTCTAATGAACATAAGTCATAGTCCTACTATGACTGAATCCACTCCTCCAAAGAGAAGTTGTGGCCACTATGTTCAAGCCCCGGAATCAGCCCTTAAGAAACTGTGGCCACTTTGCCACAAGTCTAGTCTTAAAGTTTTGCATCTTCCCATCAGCACCCTGTTTTCTCTTGTAGATCCATTTGCATCCTATAGGTTTTACCCCAACAGGTTGATCTACAAGATCCCATAGTAAGTTGAAGTACAGCGACTCCATCTCGAGATCCATGGCTTTGACCCATTCATCCCAATCAATATCTTCCATTGCCTTCTAATAAGACAACAGATCCTCAGCCTCGCCATCGGCTACCATAGCCAGGATTATACAAACTCTTTGTATAGGACACCCCCGCTCGCACGGCTCCACATGAATGGTCATGATTTACCATCTGTAGTAGTTTAAAACACTTGTAAACCTCTACAAAGCGGGCCATATTCGTAGTGTCACCAGGATCAGGTATCCCACCATAATCTTTATACTACAGACCGATTTAGGTTATCATTTAAGGCATGATCCACTTGTATATCACATATACATGCTTAAGTTTACATAAGAGAACCATGGAGCTTTGTTTATTGGATGCGAGTAAATGTCATAATGAAATAACAATTATTTTATTCATCAAACAATGTGTATCTTTACAAACAACGAGACTCTAGGAGAATTAGGACATCAATCCTAACACTGAATCGATCCATTTATGGGCTAAATCAGGTATCTCGATCTTAGAACATTCGGTTTGATATTGAAATTAAATCATACGGCTTTGACCAAAACGTTGATGAGTCTTGTGTCTACAAGAAAATCATCGACAGTTCAGTAGTTTTCCTAATGTTGTATGTAGACGATATCCTACTCATTACGAATGATGTAGGTCTACTGACATCAGTTAAGAACGGGCTAGCGACCCAATTCCAAATGAAAGATTTGGGTGAGGATCACTTTGTTCTTGGTATTCAGATCTTTCGGGATTGGAAGAATAAAATGCTAGCTCTGTCTCAGGCATCGTACATTGACAAGATGTTGCTCAAGTACTCGATGCAGAACTCCAAAAGGGGCCTATTGCCTTTCAGGCATGGAGTTACATTGTCTAAGGAAATGTGTCCTAAGACACCTCAAGAGGTTGAAAAGATGAGACAGGTCCTCTATGCATCTGCCGTTGGCAGTTTTATGTATGCGATGCTGTGTACCAGATCGGACATCTGCTATGCTGTAGGGATAGTCAGTAGGAACCCATCTAAACCAGGATAGGGTCACTAGACTGCAGTCAAGAACATTCTCAAGTATCTTTAGAGAACGAGGGACTTCATGCTCGTATATGGATTTAAGGATTTGATCCTTACTGGATACATGAACTTTGACTTTCAGGATGATAAGGATTCTAGGAAATCTATTTTAGAGTCAGTGTTCACTCTTAATGGGGGAGCTGTAGTGTGAGGAAGCACTAAGCAGGGGTGCATCACCGACTCCACGATGGAAGCCGCATATGTAGCGACTTGTGAAGCTGCTAAGGAGGCCGTTTGGCTCGAGAAGTTCCTGACTAATCTGGAAGTTGTTCTAGATATGTCTAGGCTCATCACCCTCTATTGTGATAATAGTGGTACTGTGGCGAACTCCAGGGAGCCCAAGAGTCACAAGCGCGAAAAACATATAGAGTGGAAGTATCATCTCATCCGCGAGATAGTGCATCGAGGGGACTTGATAGTCACGAAGATCACTTCGGAGCAATACGTTACTGACCCGTTTATTAAGGCTCTCACGACTACAGTTTTTTAGGATCACCTTCAGAGCATGGATGTACTGGACTACCCGCGGTTGGACTACAACAAATTGAAGACTTTTGTATTGGGCCTTAGTGCCCTAGTTTATTGTTTTGTACACCTCACTTGCTTTAGAACATGACAGAGACTGGAGTGTATTGTCCTAATCCTGAATGAATTGGGAACTCTTGCCTTTAATGGTGGTCCTTTGATTTGGATGGGTGCGAGTGGCCAGATTTTCGACTCAAACCTACCACTTTGGGGATTCGTCTGATTTGGGAGCTGGGAACTCAACTACACAAGATAGAATTCACTTCTTCCTCAAAGTAGGGGTGAGTAGATAGATTGCTCCCTTAAGGGCTGATTTCAGGGTTTGAACGATGTGGCGCCACACACCTTCTTATGGCCCGATGGGTATCCACTCATAGTAGGACTATGAGATATTATTCATTAGAGGGATCAGTGGTACTTAAGAAGTTAGATGTAACTACAGGGGCAAAACATAAATTGGTCCAACTGTACTTATGAGTATCTCTGAAGGGTTATCATACTGTTGATTGGATATATCCGATGGACACAAAAATATATATGTGGTGAGAAGAGTGCAGTTGTCGGTCTTTAGTGGATTGTCCATCAGTTAATGGATGGTGGATTTCGTGGCTAAAGAGTTTAGTCAGCTATTCACGTACCGTTAGAGCTTCAAGCTATAGGTCCATCAGGCCTCATTGGTAGCTCAATGGATTCAAGTTAAGAATCAGTTTTTGGGTCAGTTTGAAGTTTTCAAATTGACAAGAGGGAGTTTGATTATATATATTATGATTAAACTGGTTCAATTATATATGATATAGTTGACATGATGTATGAGATACATTAATTGGAGGAAAATGATGTAAATATGACTTATATCAAGTAAAGGAGAAAATGACTATAGTTTAAATGTTGCATATGATGTGATAATAAAGCTATAGGTTATAAATATAATATGATAAGTTAGTTATTATATTTATTTATATTTAAAACAATTATTAGATAATTGTTGGTGGTTTCTCCATAACCGTGCGTGAAAGTGGGAGGGTGTATTCAGTTTTCATAACTGAAGGATAAAATGAAAATTGTTTTCATTTTTGGAAAAGGATCGAAGTATCGCTTCATTGGTTGTACACTGCCTATCGTTTAGCTCAATCGTGTTGTTTTACTAAATGATCACGTGTCTGAGTGAGATTCACTAAACGATTGTATAAATGATCAGGCTGTTTTTCCTAAACGACCGTGTACCTTTTCTAAACGATCGAACACAAGTCTATACAATATATGAGACACAAACCTATCCCATTTTCTTGGTCATTGAATACGATTGTTCTTTCCTCCTTTCCTCTATCAAATCCAACAGAGCCCACACCTCCTGGATTCTCACTCTGAGAATACCAAGGTCACTAAGTGGTGGTATACTAGTTGCTGCTTGTTCGTGGAGAAGACTGTTTGTTTGGTGAGCGACAATGAGAGATTGGGGTAGACGTTTGCAGCGACAGCGAGAGGTGCTGATCCAAACGAGAGTGAGAGAAAGATAGAAGAAGTGTTCTTCAAAGGTGAGTCTCTCATTCCTTTGTATTTATTTATTGAAATCATGTCGTAATTTGTTCTAAAATGCATACTTATTTGTATGTTTGTGTATGCTTGTAATTCCATCATAATGAATTTGGAATGATCTTGCTTCTACTCATAGGGTCTCTTGGATAAGAGTTTCTTTAAGTGATGTACTACCGGTTTGCCCCCGAACCCCAATTGATATGAGATTGTGTTTGCACTGAAAGCATGATTATGTGTTGATGGGTTCAATTGCTATGACTTATTAGGGTTGGCTATTGAAAGTGTTGTGGAGACCCGTGTTTTAGATGGTGGAAATTATTATCTTATGTGAATGTTTGCTACGTTTAATTGATGGATGGATTTAGAGACTGTTTTGATATCTTTTAAGCACGAATTAAAACTATGATTGTACGCTTATGATTATGTTGGACTGACTGTGACTGTTAGCACTCTTAGTGGGCTATGCACATCGCATGTTGTAAGCCTTCGGGTTCACACCTTATGCCTATGTTACAGTGTTCCCTTAGGATCACCGTTTATGCTTATGACTGTGCCCTCCGGGGTCACTACTTATGAAAGCATGTCTTCGGGTTCGCTCCTTATGCTTATGCCTATGACTATGCCTACGATGCGTAACGTTTACCTAGCCCCGATAGGAAGTCTAATAGTTCACTCAGTGAGCCCAATAGTGGGTCGCTTACTGGGTATGTTTATATACTCATCCTTTTCCTTTCATGTTTTTTAGATAAAGGTAAAGATAGACCCGCGAATGACAAGAGGGATCCGTGACTCGGCCATTTGAACATGCTATCGCTTCCACACTTAGGTTTCATTTGCTAAGGTTTTATTTAGAAGTCTAGCATTTTAAAATCCATGATTATTTCATTTATTAATTTGTTAATTTGTTTAATTACTATTTATTCTAAATTTGGGTCAGGGGTACACCGAACGTATTTTTTGGACTTTATTATTTGAGCTTTATTTAAGGAAATAAAATTTCTATTTCTTTTATTTAATTTTCCCTCGATGAATTTATTGTTAAGCCTATGCATGCACATAGTAGCATCTTAGAAACATAATAGAAATTTTGGTCTTTACAAGTAAAGTAAAAAAAATTTGTTATCATCAAAACATTAATTAATTAAATTATTAATTTGAGATTAAGACCAAAAAGCCAACAAATTTAAGGTAAAGTTGATTTAGGATAAAATAAGTCTAGGTTCGAACTAATCATTTATCCAATTAAATCTAAATCTAATCTACGTAGGATAAGTAAAGATTTACCTCATCTTAATCCTAAGAGAAAAATGTAAATTCAGTCATTTTCTCTATAAACACATCCTGAATTAATTGATGAATGGACGGTGGCTTTTAAGCATGAATTAAAACTATAAAATGGATCTTAATCTTGAACTTGAATTTGAATTTGAAACTTAAATTTCAGGTTTCTTCTCATTTTATAGTTCTTTATCTTTGATTTTGGCATAGAAGTGATTTTTGTTTTGCATAGATGCTCTTCTGCGAATTATCATTGTTGTCAGTACATGCAAATTGGGTGCAATGTTTCTGTTTAGATTTCGTCATATATATATATCTAATTTTATTCATCTCCATCTCCAAGACGGCACAATCAAATTCCGATCGAGAAGGATATATATTGATCATATTATGGTTGACTCATACCCTAAAACATTATTGATGCCCAAGACTAAGTTGTAAAAAAAATGTAATATTAAATAAGTTAAATTACATCCCTTAGCTTATCAAGGTAACTAAATTATATTACATTTTTTAGGTTTGAAGTTCAAATCTTTCCACAAAATTTATTGTACTAAAAAAATCACATCATTAAATAATCTTCCAATAGTACTTAGGCTACCAGTGTTGTTTAACCTAACCATTCATCATTTCATATTTTATTTAATTTAATGACAAAACATAGATAACTAATTCTTAGTCGTTGATATATATATATAGCTTTCTTCGACTAATCTCTATCTCACCGAATATGCTCTAAACATTATACTTGAGTCTTACTTATAAAATAACGTTTAAAATACACCAAGACAAACTTTATCCTATTTTTAATTTCTTTATTTATTTTCTTTAATTTTTTTGTTCTTTTTCTTCAATTGAATAGGTTATGGGTACATTTTTATATATGCAAATAAATTAAAAGGACCCGGACCAATAAACTAGGACCAACAAATTTTTTTTTTTGATGAAATTGGTTATTTTTCAACAATAACGACGCCAATTGCCAACTATCCAAATAATAATTAAATAAAAAATTATAAGAAACAAAAATAGTGAAGACGAATAATTGACCAACAGAGTTGAACGTCGACATTATAATAATTTTGTCAATTAGCCATCGTTTTGGAAGAGTCTGATAAATTAGCCGTTGATCAACAAATACCAATTTTTAAAATGAAATTATATCATTCTATTATATCGTAGAAAAATTATAAAATATAAAAAATAAATAACAAGATGTCATTCATGTAAATATAAAATAAATAATATACCTTTTAAAAGTATATAAATAATATACATTTTAATTTATTTAAAATTTAAAACGTTTATTACTAATTTAAATTTAAATTTTAAATTTTTCCATAAATATTTAGAAGTTTTATCAATATTTCGTACAATTAACATCTTGAAATTTCGTAGAGAATGATATTTTAAACATTGGTTAATTTACATTTGATGCTTGTTAATTATATTTTCGAAAAGAGGTTCATTATTCTCTCTCTTTTAATCAAGGGTAGTTATTAAAATACGACAAGTCAATGAAATTCTTAAATAATTAATTGTAGTTGCATTTAAAAATTAGTAGAGCATAACAATAATTAAATAAAGATTTTGAATTTAATGTGTGTCGTATTCATATAATGTAGAAAGTAATGATAAATAAAAGGAAAATTTTAAAAGGCTGAAAAAGACTGTATGAACATATTTATTTAATTATTGTAAATTACTAAGGAAATTGAAGTTAGAAAATGGTAGTTGAACACTCCATTAATTTTTGGAGCCTCCAACTCCAAGTACATACATAAACAAAGATGTGAGTCCTTCCATTTGTGTGTATAAAAGGGAAGGTTGGATTTATAGTTTCTCCCATCCAATTTTGATTATAATTCAGACCAAAATTAAAACATGTCGCCCTTTAAAGTTGGAGCTTTAGTGTTGTTCTTGTGTATAATGTTGATGGGGTCTTCGGCCCAACTCAGCCCTACCTTCTACGACCAATCTTGCCCTAATCTAACTGCCATAGTCAGAGATACAATAAGCCAGGCATTGCAGAGTGATGTTCGAGCCGGAGCCAAGCTCATTCGCTTTCACTTCCACGATTGCTTCGTCAATGTAAGACCCTCATCCATTATTCTCTTTCAATTTAAAGCCAAGTCAGTTCTGGTTAAGAATCTAGTGAGAAAAATACTTCGTTGCATGTCGAACAGCAGTTATTTTGTGCTGAATGAGTGAATTTGCATGCAGGGTTGTGATGGGTCAGTTCTACTAGAGAATCAAGATGGAGTAGAAAGCGAGTTGGATGCTCCAGGGAACCAAGGAATACAAGGCTTCGACATTGTGGACAACATAAAAGCTGCTATCGAAGCTGCGTGCCCAAACACCGTGTCTTGTGCTGACATCTTAGCCATTTCAGCTCGTGAATCTGTCATCTTGGTAAATTAAGTAAATTAAAATTTTAATATGTTTGGAAACGTAGGGTATGAAAATATGAAGTTTGAATCGGATGATGCAGACAGGAGGGCCAAGTTGGGTAGTCCAATTGGGAAGAAGAGATAGTACAAATGCAAACAGAACGGGAGCAGAAAACAATCTCCCAAGCCCGTTTGAAACACTTGATCAACTTCGGGCAAAATTTAATGCAGTTGGCCTCGATTCTACCGATCTCGTGGCTTTATCCGGTAAGACGTAACAATTTTATTATAAAACTAATTGGGTAATTAGAAAATAAAAAGAATTGAACTTACAGTAGTGGTTAATTAATTAGGAGCACATACTTTCGGAAGGTCAAGATGCGTATTCTTCAGCGAGCGGCTAAGCAATTTCAGCGGTACCGGAAGTCCAGACCCCACTCTTGACCCTACATTGCGGGATGCGCTTGTCATCGCTTGTCCGACCGGAGACGGAAACAACCGCATTGCACTTGACGTGGCGACGCCGGAGGACTTTGACAATGCATATTACACCAATTTGGTAAACAACCGTGGGCTTCTCCAATCGGATCAAGAGCTGTTCTCAACGGAAGGGGCGGAGACCATAGCCACCGTGAACCGTTTTGCGGCGAACCAATCTGATTTTTTTGGTCAGTTCGGTCAGTCTATGATAAACATGGGGAACCTTCAACCATTACTTGCACCCAATGGAGAAATCAGGTCCAATTGTAGGCGCGTTAATCCTTCCAATATTACTACTGCTGCTATTGCTTTTATGTAACTAATCTATTTTTATTTTCTCCTTTCTCTGTCTTTTCTTTCTCTTTTTCTATTTCTCCAAAAACATATCATGCATGGGATAGAATTTCATCTCAATTTGGGCTGTTTAATAAAACATGTTTCCTCTCTCTTATGTTTTATAATTTCCCCATAATTTCAATTTAATTAACACAAAAAAGTGTTCATATGGTAACCAAGTCCCCCTCCCATAGTCTAAAAACAATAAAAATAAAAATAAGTCCCCCTCCCAAACCTATTATCTTGGGGGCAATTCTTGGTTGTCATTTTCCCTATAATACGGAGGGATATTAAATAATGCAAACAATATTTATGATGTAAGAATCAAATTGAAACCTAAGCCAAACATTAGGGTCTAAATTGTCACTCTTCAAATCGAAACTATATGTATGTCAACATAAACCAAATTTATAATCTCTATTATATTAAAAGAGGCTAGAGGGAGATAATTTTTCACTTCCATCTTTGTCCTACCTTTTTTATTAATGTCCATTTTACCCTCACTCACACCCTTCCATTGTAAGCACGTGTCTTACACTCACACTCTTATCTCATGACAAAATCCTAATCATATAATAATATATTTTTCTTCTTTTAATTTTACATTCATGTTTAATCTAAAATTTTTGAAACCTTATATCTATTCATTTTGAAACCTTTGGAGAAAAAACTACTTCCTTATAAAAAGATCAATCATGAATCAAATTATTTTCAATAAAATAAACTTTTGAGTAAATCTACAAAGGAGCTATATTTCTTTTAATAATCAAGGTAATCACCAATTTTTGTATTTGTCTTCTTTTAGAAATTTTAATATTTTTGGTGCAACATCACATATTTTATGATGGTTACTTCTCAAATATGCTCTCTTTGCAACTATATGGAAAGGAGGCTTCAATTGTAGATCACACTTGAAAAAATAGATAATTAATCTAAGAAGCACTTTGTTAGACTTACTGTTACAAACAATAGAACCAACATTGTAAAAGACAAAGAAGATAAATAACACACAAAATTGTTAACCCAATTTGGTGTAGTATTATCAACATCTAGGGTTTCAGAGCTCAATTGAAAAGGAGTTTCACTAAGATTCAAAGATTTACAAAGAAACAACTTATCTGATAGATGAACTATCGTGTGTTACAATAAACCAAAGACAAATGCTCTATTTAGGCTCCCCATAAATTTGATATTCCTTGTCTAAAGATCTTCTCACAATCCAAGTTCCCCTTGAAATCAAAGCCTCTTGTTTGTCAAATCTTGTTTGTTTAGGCTCCCCCTAAACTCACTATTCCTAAAAATCATACACATGTGGTCAACGTGCAAAATACTACACAGAGCTTTTCTTCTTATTTTATTTTCTCAATTGCGGCGTCAATCTCAAAAACCTAAAACGACACCTTTAGAGCCTTCAAAGAAACAAAACCAAAAAGATAAGAATAAAACCAAGATCTACCAATCTGTCACATTAGACCAATAAAGAAAAAACCCAAAAGCCAAAGAAGGTAATAAAGAGAAACTACCAAAATCACCAACATCCAAAACAGAATGTGAAACCAACAACTAATAAAGAAAAATTTACACGTCAACCAATTGCAATAACAATACTCAAAATATAGATGTTGGGATTGATATTGTTTACTATATTCGTTCACCCTTTTTGCTATTTTGATTGGTAAAGAGGCGAGGATTGAGAGTTGGAGGTACCGATTGTAAAATATGGAATACAATGTCGTCTATAAAGGGATAATATTATTTTCTTACGTAAACCAATTGTCAATAAGTTCTGGAGAACCCTTCATACACTTTCTCTATATTTGTATAAGTTTTCTCTCCCCTGTTTTTTATGTTTGATGTCTTCACTTTGATGGAAAGTATTTGTTATTCTAATCATATATGCCCATTTGAATTTTTTGGCATATACATATATATATACACTCCTCCAATCATAGTGACAAAAAAGGAAAAACAATGAAAAAATAGGGCAGAGAGATATGAACAAGATAATTTGGAGAAAGGGGTAAACATGTAGGGAGATTTTATTAAATTAATTTAATATTATGATTTTTCTTTTTTATGGACAAAATAAATCTGGGTGTATGGTCAACTAATACAAAGGTTGTTAATAGATCATTTCCCCCTTTTCTTAAATTAACAAAATAGAATAATTTTGTATTTTAATTCCATTTTAGCGTTCCCGTGAGATTTTTTAAAGGTGTTCTCTTAACAACAACGTAGTAAGCAAACTCAATTTTTTAAAAATAAGAATGGAAATCCACTTTAAAAAATAATATTTTTTAAATTATTCTATTTCAAGTCAAAGACATTCAAGACTTAAAATAAAAAAGAAAAAAATAAGGAAGATAGAGATATGAATGGGATAATTAAAGGAAAATTGAGATATGGAGAGAGGAGTTAGAAAATATTTATTGAGAGATTATTAATATTAATTTAATCTTTTTCTTTTTCAGAATCTAATTCTATAATATAAACTTTCTCCTATTTTTTCTTGACAGAATAAATTTATGGCGTCAATTAATGTCCTTTTTCCCTTTTTTTAATTAATAAACAATATAATTTTAAGATTATTCCCTAATACACGATATGTTTTTTTCATATTTTAATTATTCCCTTTTTTTTACGATTTTATGATAAAATGTAATTTTTATAAAAATAAATAAATAAATAACCAACAAATTTTTTCCCTTGAAAAAGGAGAGGTTCATTTAAAAAATTATATAAAAATTTTACTTTCATTTGTTTTTCCCCTCCTACCTTTGAAAAACTATAAAAGAATTACTCCATTAAATATAATAAAGATATGTTTTTATATCACTTCTATATCAATTTTATTTCACACATTATATTCGCATCATATTTTAATTTTATTCATCCATATATTTTTTATTTTTCTATTTTTCTATTTTTAAATTTCATACCAACTATTTAAATTTTAAATTTAGTTATAAGTATTCATTTAAAAATTTATTTTCCTTTAAAAATCGTCTCCAAATTTTCATTAACTTTAAAAATATCTCATATCCATTGTATATTCACTTGAAACAAAAATATATAATTTTTTATACTATTTTTGAATGATTCATTTCATGTTAAATATTTACCAATAAAATTCAATAAAAGTTTAATCAAAATTTTATGTTAAAAAAAATTAAATCACAATTTAAAATTTAATGAATAAATTTATGTCAAAAAAATTTTAAGCCTCACATAGTTCAACTAAAAAGCATTATAAATGGAAAAAAGAAAAAAAAACAATACAAGTAGTTAAGATAGATCATATATAGGCCACCGGTATCTAAATAATTTAATTTTGATTACTCGGTAAATTTCACATAATATTATAATAAAAAAAAAATAGATCACTGTTTAAGTAGTATTTTTTTTCTATCAACGATTAACTAGTTGTATAAAAGATTTCATATTTAAAATTGTTAATGGTAATAAGTTGAAAAATTTGTTGTCATTGTTAAATGAAAATTTTTGGACCAATCACAAATTGCCACGTCATTCATGAGGAAATTCAAAATCATCAAATTTGGGACCAATTAGAAGTTGGAATGTGTCCCAAATTGAAGTTTGAGACAAATTTCGATGATGTCACGTGGTTTTATCATGACTACGATTAATGTGACCTAATTTGTTATTATTATTTGGGTTAAAGTCTAACCAAGCAAAAAAATGGGCTGAATTTAACCCAAATGTCAAATCAAGCTAAAGTCCAACTAATCAGGCCCAAAGGCCGGGCCCATGGACCAACCAAGCTTACTTCCAACTAATTGGGCCCAAGGGCCAAACCTATGGACCAACCAAGCCCACGACGCCCGCCTGAGAATACTATAAATAGAGAAGTCTTCTTCATTTGTGGGAGGTCAAGAATTCTATACTCCAAAGCACCTAGAGAGAATTGTCCCAATAATCAGAAGACATCCAAACTCTTGAAGCTAACGACACTTGAAGACTGAAGTCCTTTGAAGATACAAGCATTCTGACAACACTTGAAGACTGAAGTCCTTTGAAGATACAAGCTTCCTTCCAAGACTCCAAGCTCAAGAACATCCATACGCTTTGCTTCTATACATCAAGCGTACACATTCAACTAAGAGAGAATCAGAAGTTCAAGTACTAAAGATCGAACCACATCACATCAAATCAACACCAACTCAAGTTCAACTCCACGAAAAAAGTTTCTCCGGAAGCTTCGTACGAGCACTAATCCTCCAATAAGATCATCAAGCCCAAAGACCGATAATCCAACAAGATCAACAAGCCCAAAAGCTGGTCATCAAAGAAGATCAACAAATCTAAAGGTTGATCATCCAGAAAATCAACAAGTCCAAAGACCGATCGTACAAGAAGATCGAAAAGCCTAAAGGCCGATCATTCAAGAAGGTCAACAATCCCAAAAGTCGATCATCTAAGAAGGTCAACAAGCCTAAAGACCGATCATCCAAGAAGATCAACTAGTTTAAATATTAAAGTTTATTTTGAATGCATCAAAGAATTATTATATTAGAGATTGCTATATTGAAATCAATACAAATACAAAGTTCAAATTCCACGAATTAAGTTTTCCCGAAAACCTCGTGCGGAAAAATTGATATGCCAAGTGGGTCCTCTCTACCTCCCATCTCTCTCTCATCAGCCAAGTTAATAAGTCGACAAATGACACCGAAGAAAGAGACAACTAAAGTAACTGTTGCAAGGGACGCTTACACGTGACTTGTCACCCGCAATCATTCAAAAGAGATCATGCAAGAATAAGAACAAGATCAAGGTTCTGTCCTCACAAAGAAAGTGAGAATAGTTGACAGAATCTCCTAAAGACGAGATCTTCATCAGAGAAAATCCCTTGTTTGACAATTCTACTCCAGCTTCTAATCGATCGGAGAAAGAAACACACTTTGATATAGTGTCTATCATGATGGCTAATGTAATAACTGAGTCGGCCATGGCAAAGATGGAGAGAAAGATAAATTTCCTAATGAAATCTATAGAGGAGCGAGACCATGAAATCGCTGCCTTAAGAGAAAAAATGTAGGCTCATGAAGATGCTGAGTCGAGTCAAACTCTTGCTGTTATGGCCAACAACAAAGCGAAGATCGTGTTCCAAGAAAACCAATCACAACAATCAAATTCTGTTACCTTATTGTCGGTCCAACAACTGCATTATATGAATATCAACTCTATCAGAGCTCAATATGGAGGCCGTCTCAGGCTTCTTTCATGTACTCCAAGCCATACACTAAAAGAATCAACAACCTGAGATTACTTGCTGGGTACCAACCTCTAAAGTTCCAACAGTTTGAAGGAAAGGACAATCTGAAACAACATATTGCTCACTTCATCGAAACCTATGAAAATGCAGGAACCAGATTTGAAGATGGAAAAGCATTGATGAAGCCTTTGAACATGAAGATGAAGGAGCATTAATGGAGCCTTTGAACTTAAAGATGGAAGATCATTGACGAAGCCTCTAAGCTTTGAATTTGATGAAGTCATGACAAATCCTTCAGACTTGAATTTTAAGAAGTATCGACAAAGCCTTCGAACCTGAATTAAAGAAGCATCGGCAAAGCCTTTGAACCTGAATTTAAAGAAGCATCGACAAAACTTCTGAACTGCATCTTAAAGAACATCTATAGCTGAAGATGAAGAGTCGAACTATAGATGAGTGATGTTTTGAACTTGAAGTAAGCAACGCCTAACACTGTTTCTTTGTTTAAGCGAGCAGAAAGATAATTGAATGTTCTAGCAATAACCTTATTGTACACATCCAACCTGTTTAGTATCTTGCAGATAATATCCGTCTCAATTTGTTGCATTTCCTCTAGTAGGGATGAACATCTTCAATTTGTTGTATTGCTCCCAGTAGATATGAACATCTTCATTTTATCGTGTAGCACCACACGTTGCGTGATTGTGGTACCCTTTTTTTGATGGACTGCTTTAAGTTGCCTACATACTGTTGAAAAAATGGATTAAGTCATGTCATAGTTCTTTTTTTCTTTTTCGACCGTTCACCTTTTATGCTCATGATGGCTAGGAGCAACATGCAGTTTAGATTCTTGCGATGAGGATCTTCTACATTTAAACTTCAGAAGCTCTTATTTTATCATGGCTTTCATCATCCTCTTCATTTATTGAATTCGTCAATATATGAGCTTTGACTTTACCATCAAAGAACCTTTTGAATTTATATCAACAGACATATTCCTCTTCATGCATGAAGAGACACAACCATGAATCTTCTCACCGTTGTTTTCTTCATGAAATGATGTTGCCTTCAAAATTTTCATCCTTCCTTTATGTTGATCGTTTGTTGTCTTGAGACGATTAAAAGCAGATGTTGAAGGTTGATCTTTCTTTGATGTGGAGATACTTAGTCTTTTAAAGGCTGAAGTTCAAGTGAAAGTAGGCGTTGGACACTGATCTTCTTCTCCTATCATGGCCATATTTAATCTTCGAAAGACTGAAGATTGAGCACTTAAAGGCTTAATACGATCGAAGATAGAAGTTCTTTGCTCCGTTTCTTTTGAGTCGTCGACTTATTCAGCAGTTATATGATTGTTGTCGAGTTCCACTAAGCCGACAGCGTGACATGCAGTAACTTCTAATACTTCCTTTGGATGATTATTGAGGAAACTTCTTAGGAAGAATATTACTTTATTTAGTTATGCTTTCTCTTCTGCAATTTTGACAGAAGTGCAACTTCTTTTTGGTGGAATTCGACTTTCCTCTCTTTCGATGAGTCACAAGAATCCACCCTTTGTCGTTATCTTTAACAAGCTTATCTCTCTTTTGGGAGTTTATCTTTGAATCTCTTGTTGTATTCGAACAACTATTAGCTTGAAGATCCCAAACTAGATTAAGCTTTCTCTCTTATCATAAAATGTAGTCGATGTTGGAACACTGGAAGTCACCGGTACTGTAGCGTGATTTTTCTGAGCTACTTCATCCAAATCTAGCTCAATCTTCTTTTCATGGGCCAACTTCAGAATTCGCTCCTTCTTCACTAAGCACTTTTCCACTGGGTGGCGAACGACTCGGTGATACTTACAGTAATTAGGATCATCTAGTTTTCCTGCTTGTTTCGGTCGCTTGCATTCCGGTAGTTGAATAAGTTGTTTCTCTAATAAATTCTCGAACATGTTAGCAACATCAAAATCAAAGAATGGACAAACCTTCTCTTGTCTTTTTTTTTTTTTTAAATTTTTAAAGTTGGGCGACGCTTTTGGCCGCCATCATGCTTTCTTTCAAACTTTGTTCCTTTTTCTTTAGAGGAAAATTTCAGCGGGTCGTATTTATGACCATATAATTTTTTATGACACTATTCACAATATTTTCAACGCCTTTGATTTCTTTCTTATCCTTTCTCTCTTCAGGGAATAGGAAATCTTTAGTTCCCCTGTTTGCGATGCTCAGCTCCATGTCATGAGCTTCTGTTGCCAACTTATAAAACGTACGAGGTTTTATCCTTTGTAGGATGTAGAAAAGCTCCAAGTGCATGCCTCGGTTGATGTAGTCGATGACCGACTTTTATTTTCGTTGCTTGGTGCTTGTCAGCTCCATTATGCTAACGATACGCCTAGTGCTCTAAAGACGGTAGAGGAAGTCTCTTTCCAACTGTTCCCAACTGTCAATCGCTTTCGGCTCTAGTTTAATATACCAATCAAAAGCATTTCCTTTCAAGGTACAAATGAACTGTTTGACTAGCAAGTCTGATGCTTCTTTGATGATCCTCTATCTTCAACTTTAGAAGCTTCGTCGATGTCCTTCCATCTTCAAGCTCAGAGGCTTCGTGGATGCCCATCTATCTTCAGGTTTAGAAGTCGTCGATTTTTCTCCATCTTCAAGTTCAGAGGCTCCATCAATGCTCCTCCATCTTCAAGTTCAGAGACTTCGTTGAGGAAGAGGGAGAGATAGAGAGAATTTGTGGAGAGATTTTTTTTGTGTGGAAGCTAGGGTTTTTCATCAAATGAAACCCTTATCCTAAAATGGGCCATAAATATGTATTTATATGGAGAAGAGTTAACCTTTTCTCCAAGTTTTTCTTTTTCCATCTTTAAAGCTAATTAATTAAAGCTAATTAATTAAATAACTATTATTAAATGAATTGGCATACTAATTGGCATATATTTATACCAGCCTCCATTCTCTATCATTTTTTAATCAATTAATT
The DNA here is from genome assembly GCF_009727055.1 of Benincasa hispida. Lineage (NCBI taxonomy): Eukaryota > Viridiplantae > Streptophyta > Magnoliopsida > Cucurbitales > Cucurbitaceae > Benincasa > Benincasa hispida. Next base: position 8,701,588 of record NC_052358.1, read on the forward strand.
AACCATTAAGTAATCAATTAAATAACTATATTAAATCATATTTAATATAGAGTTAATTAATTAACATATAAATATCACATATTTATATGCATACATCTCTTTATGAATCTAATTTATATAAATATAATATTTAAATCTCATTCAAATACAACTCTCTTATACTGGAATTCTATATAAATTCAATTCATATGAATTTAATATTCGAATCTCATTCAAATATTTCCTCTTACCTAATTTGGATTATAGATGATATCTATAATTAACCATATTACATATTAATCATATTAATATAAAATTTCTTTAAATGATTTGAACAATTCAAATCATTTTTCATTACTATCCTTTAATGAGCTAACAAGGGAACTTTATGGACCTACAAATTAGAAGCTCCAATGATATAAGATTAATTAACTGAATTAACCAATGTTCATTAACTACCGGTCACTCTACTAAAGACCAAGAGCTGTACCCTTCGTATTGCAGATATATTTCTATTTCCATGGATATAACCAATCAACAGTGAGTCAACCCTTCACAAATCACTCATAATTACAGCTGGGTCAAATTACCTTTTATCCCTACAATTATATCTAACTTCTTAAGCACGACTGATTCCTCTAATGAACAAACAGTTTATAGTCCAATTATAAACTGACACCTCTCGAGCTAGTGAGGGTTAGAGCTTCATTATTCAAGACTCGAAATCAACTATTAAGGAAGCAATTTATCTACTTTCCCTAAGGTCGGGAAAGAGTGTATTCCATATTGTATAGTTGTGTCCCTAGCTCCCTACTTAGACAAATTCCCAAAATGGTAGGCTTGTTGAGTCAGCTACCATAGCCACTCTCTCCCATACAGATTATAGGATTACTTTAATAAACAGGGGTTCACAACTCACTCAGGATTAAGGTCAAGTCATCTATGGTCATTTTAGTGAAATGCAAGTCTCTTCTAGCAATAGTGTTATGTAGAGAGGCTATGCATTTGTAGTACTTTACAACAATTGTAATAACTATAAAGCGGGTTGTATTGGTAGTATCACCAGGATAAGGTACCCAACCTTATCCATCTACTATAGACCATTTAGGTGATAACTTAAACATGATCCACTTGTATGTTAACCACATATATGTTTTCAGCTCCATAAAATAACCTTGGATCTTAGTTTATTGGATTGAATTAATGCAATCTAAATATTAATAAAATAAGTATTTTGTTAAATATATAATTTTTTTTTTTTACAAACTACAGGATATATGAAATTCAGGATACCAAGTCCATCAGTTTAAACAACAAGGTCTTCACGAATAAAACCAAACCATAAACCATAAACCATAAATCTAGAGCAACACCAACCCAAACAAAAGAACAGTTTTAATAAAGTACCAAACAGTGAAACCAGAACCAAAATCAAACACAACAACTCTTCCACTTCCTAAAACTCCCTCTTTCTTGCTGTAAAAAAAAAAAAAAAAAAAAAAAAAAAAAAAAAAAAAAAAAAAAAAAAAAAAAAAAAAAAAAATCAACTCCTCGGTTGAGAAGAAGAAGCTCCTTCATCCTAGGAAAGGACAGACCGCATAATCTGTACTACATTATGGACTCAAGATGACGAGATTCATTGGATAGTAGGTGAATGATACGACTACCAAAAGAAGACTCAATTAAACCTCTGCTTGGACCATGAAGATGATGAGTTGTAGTGGTAGTATCCATGTCCCAACAGAAGCTTTGAGTTAATGGAGAAAAGACTTGGAGAGGGCCCAACAGGTTCTGTAGAGGAGAGAAGATTAGGCTTCTAGGAGAGCAAAATATCGCAGATAAGTCAAGGAACAAACAACAGGTTCTGGTTTAGCATAAATACACCATAATTGAACTGAACTTGAGTCCCTATCGGATACAACAAGGTGGCAAGAGCAATGGATAAGCCTGATTTGTGAAAATAGGGGTACTAATTATAAATGTCGTTCTTGTATAGAATAGCATATTTGACACTTAAAATAGTTGTAGACAATTGACCTCTTCGTGGCCATGTGGAACGGATTCCTCCAATAAGTTCAAACACTAAATCTTTGAGGGAAAGACATTTTTCCATCAGATTCTCAGACACATTTTGTTGAAAAAATTGTTTAATCAAAGAAATAGAGAAAACAAACGGATGATGCCTAATATGCTCTATTTGGTAATCTGGGCTAGCTAAATCTGCAAAACCACAGGAAAGATTCACAATCAACTTATAAACAAGCTGTGGATAGTAAGGTCCTAAGTTCAAAACAGTCTATTAAAATCTAGCAGTATGAAACAAATTCATAAGCTCAATACACTCATAAGTACGGTTAAATAATTCTTTCTCATCTACAAATTTGCACTTAATAATGTACTTCCACAGGCTAGCACCCTCTGAAAAGTTGAAGGAAACACCATCTAAAGGCATAGAGGGAATATTGGAAGTAGCTAGTTGTTCTTTTTTTTTTTTTTTTTTTTTGGCATGATTAGAGGCCTTAGTGGTACAAATGAAATCAATATCATCATTGTCTGAGTTGTTTTTGAAACCCAGTTTGAAGCTTCCTCAAAACCATTTTTCTCGAATTCATTTTCAGATGTCTCAGAGGAGGCATCAACATTCACCTTAACAACATCGGTTACCCCAGCAAAGTATAGTTTTCCTTTATCAAAGCTCTGCTATAACAATACTGTCTTCATTGTCTTTATCATTAGAATGAGTAGAGTGAGGAGAATTCTCATGACTTTGATTGCTGGAGTCAGTAGCATCGTCAGATAAAGCAGTATGTTTCACATTCTCAAGAATCGCAGTAGTTAACAAATCATCGGTCACGTCTTTGATTTGGTAAAGGGAAGACTCAGCCAGAGTCTTGACATTCTCAATTTGGGCTCTTCACTAGCCCCAGTATTAGCCACAACAAGAATCACATGAGCATTTAGCGAATCAAAAGCATCAAGCATAGAGGAAGTAGAAACAATAGTTTCAATAGTAAACTTTCAAACATTTTTTTCAGAGATATTCACACCTTTAGTTTTTCCCAACTCAACAACGGTCTCCATAGTAGTCTCAATAGGTACAGATAATTTTTCATTCTCAGAACAACCAAGAATACCAACATTTTCTCCAAAAGCAATATCAAAAGCATGAACAATAGAATCAATAGTGCAAGAACTAGATGCAAGATTTTTGTCATTAACTAATCTACACTCAGAAACCAACTTCTATTTGAACATTGATAGATGGGGTGACAATCTCATTAAGGTTTCTAGGCAAGGCTATATAATCATATGTGTGATTGGAAGAATCACTTAAAGTAGATTTTTCAACATTTGGACGAATTTCTATCTCAGGTTCAATCAGATCAGATAATGTCAAGGCAAATAAGCTTATCTTTTCTTTTCCTTTTGTTTCTTCAATCAATCCTGACCTAGAGCATCTCCGTTTCATTGAGGGAGGAAGCTCCATATTTCATTCTATTGAGTGGGGAGTCATTGCACACGAGCTCCATATTTTTTTTATTGAAGTGAGAGAAACATCCTTAGACACATGAAGCTTTCGTTTGGCCTTCTCTTTGTACCTCACCATTTGTTCGTCAGAAGTGTGAGTTCCTTGACGAGTACTCACCATCAGAGAAGACTTATTATGACAACCAAGCACATAAATTTTGTAAGAGATGATTGAGAGAAAAAGAAATTGACGACAAAATGAGAAGACCTTCCACGATTAACCTGCCAACAATTCAACTTTAAAAAGTAATTGGAAAATAAAACACAATTAAACTTCCTTAAACTTCGAACAACTATAATTAAGACAGTTATTTGCATCAATAACTTTATGGGTTTGCACGCTTGATGGGCTGAGATTCTCAGTTGAACGATCCATTAATTTAATTGTTATTCCTTTAAGACACAAAGACCCAAAGCTGCCCTCGTGGCCTCAAAACGATAAGCATTTAGCACCTTGGTAATGATGTTTGGTAATTGATTTTTAGTGTTGACATGCTCTAACTTGATTTGTTTACTTTCCACAAAATCATGAATAAAGAGTTATTACATCTTGTGAGACATCATACTCCAGTAACATGTTCTTCATCCAGATCAAATGAGTACAACTATTCCCAGCTGCAATTTATTCAACTTCAATTGTGGACAGGGAAACACAATTCTGTTTCTTACCAAACAACGAAATTAAGTTGTTGCCCAAGAAGAAACAACCTCTAGAACTCTTTCTGCCCTATGAGTTTCCTGCTCAATTAGCATCCAGTAGCCAACTAATGAGCTACTTGTATCAAACATATATAGTAAACCATATTCGTTTGTGCCATGTATGATTTTTATTATCCTTTGCACTAAGCAAACGACTTTTTTTAGGAGAAGATTGATATCTAACACATACACCTACAACAAAAGTAATGTCAGGTCTATTAGTTGTTAAATAGTGCAAGCCCCCAATGATGCTCTTGTATAGCAGGATGATTTTTATGAACTTTGTTGGAAGGTTGATTGTTACTACCCCCTGCCTGCTCAGGAACATTCAGGTTGTCCTCCATAGTGATTTCTAAATCATATGAGAGGGCATGTCAGATGATATGTTAGGAACATCAGTATTGAATAAAGAAGTGGTGCAACAATCTTCTTCTAGTGTTGAAGTGGACTCGAAAGAGGCAACATCATCATCAATCATAACATTAATAGACTCCATTATAGTGCGAGTTTGTTTATTGTAGACCCAGTAAGCTCGACTATTTTTGGAATATCCAAGAAAAATGCCTTCATCTGATTTGGAATCTCGTTTTTGTCTAGCCTCTCTATCAACTAGGATGTAACAAATATTGCCAAAGTGTGAAAGTATTTCGCATTGTAATTAAAGACAAAGAAGTTGAAAAACAGAAAATGTATCTAGTTTATCACGTAAAACACAAATCAAAGTATCTAGAGAAGTCATCAATAACAACTAAAACATATCGTTTGTCTCCCAAACTCTCTGATTGCATGGGACCCATAAGGTTTATATGAAGAAGTTTTAGAACAAGAGATGAACCAGAGTGACTAGTCTGATTGTGAGGAGTGTGAGTTTATTTTCCTCATTGACAATCACCACATATAATTTCAGTGGATGCAGTTAAAGAAAGAAGTCCAGATATAACATTTTTGCTAAGAGCCTTTTGTATTGTGTTCATGCTTCCATGCCCAAGGCATTTGTGCCATAGGCTAGCCTTCTGTATAGTGTTCATGCTTCCATGCCAATAGGCTTGCCTAGAGAGATGACAAATCTATGAAGAATTATCAGAACTCCATAAATAATAATTATCAGAAGAACGCGTACCTGTCATGACATGAGCTTTGATATTGTCTATAACAACACATTTAGTTGGCTAATGCTAATAAGATTGGTCGTAAGCCCTACAACCAACATTAAATCATTTAATTATGAAAGACACGGGTAATTTAGTTTCCCTTTCTCAATTATCATACAACAAGCACCATCACCAAAAGTGACCTTTCCTGAGCTGGTAGATTTGAGATCACACACATAGCTCTTTTACCAATCATATAACGAGGGCTTCCACTGTCAAAGTAACAATCTCCTTTAGCAGAAGATTTGAGGAAGGTCAACACATCATTGAATATATTCTTAACGTTCTTCTCTCCCTAAACCTATTTTATTTTTATCTGTCTTTGACGGTAATTCTGAGAGAAGTGGGGAGTCGAGATGGCATAAGTGAGTCTATGAAGAATTTTCAATAACGTACCAAAAAGGACACTTATGGCCCACTTTGCCACAATAGTGACAAATCTTCTCTATCTGAATGTACATTTGCATTTCCCAATAGAATTGTTGGATGAAGTATCTGTAAAACCATAAGACTCTGATTCTTAAGCTCAAAAAACCTCAATCTTTTGCTTCATTTTAGATTGCATATTATGTTGACTTCCTCCTTTTGAAAAACCAAGCCCAGAGTTATCACTAATTGTCTTCCCTTTTGTCAAAATTTTCTCATGAAACTCAATACCAGTGTTTAACCTTCTGACATTTCTGCACATTGACTCCTTCTCAACTTTAACATGTGAAAGTTTACGTTTCAAATCAGCAATAGTAGACATAAGTTTGTGATTGTCAGCTAACAATGTCAGGTAACAACTTTATGATCGTCTTGCCATTTGAGATGGGAATAGTCCTTCTATTCATTGCCTTTCCTTCTTCGTCCAGTAAGGTATGAAGCACTAGCTCAACCACACCAGATTCTAGCAAAAAAGCTTTTCTTCCAGGGTAGTGAGAAAAGAGCGGTTAACGGAACACTGACATATTCTGATTCACGAGAACAAGTCATTGGGTTACAGACCATCAAATAGTCCCAGTGCTGTCTCTTATACACATCTAGATGTGTATAAGAGACAGTCATAGGGTTCACTCCCTCAAGTGATGTTCTTCGAGTCGTGATGCTGTGATTGTCGTCTTTCGAATGTTGGATTTGTCTGGCATGGACCTGTCTCTTATACACATCTAGATGTGTATAAGAGACAGTCATAGGGTTCACTCCCTCAAGTGATGTTCTTCGAGTCGTGATGCTGTGATTGTCGTCTTTCGAATGTTGGATTTGTCTGGCATGGACTCGATCCTTCACCGTTTAAATAATATCATCAAACCAAACTCAAAATCCTCCCCTACTAAATCTTCTGAGTTCTAGCTTTCCTCAACCTATTGATAGAGTTCTTAGCCTACCGGTGACCGGCTTTCAAAAAAGCACCTTTGGGCGGAGGTTTCTCGATCAACTAACAACCTTGAAGAAGAAAGAAAGCACTTTTCTTATAATACGATAATAAATAAGTACTCTAAGTTGCAGGGAAGAAGCTAGATCAAGAGTCAGGGAATTCCTGATTGAGCAACCTTTCCATTCCCTTTTCGTTGCCACCATAATGATTCAATTCCTAGTAGTATCAATGAGACAAGTCGGTTCATAGGGCATGATAAGAAAAATTTGTAGACCCATGGCTTACAGCTTTGAAAATTTTTTCTGAATACACATCATACTCAGAAATCTCGCATGATGAGGTGTAAGAAGAAATGTTATTAGCAAGTTCTTTGATTGAAAGGATCTAATCTCGAGCAGAAATGTGAGAACGTCTTGCATTTGGTTTTTTCATTTTAAAGAGCCAGAAAACAGCAAACTAAAATAGAATGAAATAGGATAAACATCATATTAAGCATGCATAATAAAAGAAAAAACAAAGAGATGAATGATTCTCATCTTCGTAAATTCCCAAACTTCTCAAAGTTCCTCTTGTTCTTCACACAAACATCTTCTCAACGATCACCGACACTACCACAAGAATAACTTTGTTATTCTCTAGAATTCTAAGAGTTGGATGAGTGGTCTCCAACCCTTGGAAGAGGAAGAGGCAAAAAGATTGTAGAGAGAGTGTAGAGAGGAATTCTTTTAGAGGCTAGGGTATGATTTTGAACAAAATCAATGCTTGCCCTAAATGGGTTAATAGGATGAATTTATCTATAAAAAATGTTTAACCTTCTCCAAGTATTTTCTTTTTCACCCTTGGTGTCAATTAATTAAATAACCCCTTATTGAATAAATTGGCACATTAATTAAATATTCACACATTAAATCTAATTTAATATATGTGGCCAGCCCAGAACGACACCGCAGGCAAAAAATTTCACAGTACAACCTAATGGACGAGACCATAGTATACATTGACACGCGTCCTTCTCCCACTTACCATAAATACTTTCCCTATTCACCTTGGTATAACCCATGCAAACACTTTTCGAAGGGTGGTCGTGCTCAAGACGACATGAAACCAAACATGAATCTCATAGTATGAACTCTTAGAGATGTGAGAGCTAAAACTTAATATATCCCATATACCCTTTTTCTCCCACTAAAGTACTCTACTATTTTATAGTTTTATTATACTTAGTTATACTCCTTCTTAATTTATCTAAGTCTTTAATTCGCTCAATATAACATTTGTATTAAATGTTTCAACAATACTTGATTTCATTTATTAAACTCTTTAATAAAATCAATCATCTATTACATGCTTATAAGATGATTGCCAAATTCACCTTCCAGGTTAGTTCTCAGGTGGAGGTGTTCCGTTTTCATCAGCCTAAATACCCCCCTGCCTAGACAGAACATTCCTAAGACAAAGGTCCCTTATGGGCAATTATTTTATAATTTAATCTTTTAATGGAATTCATTTTAATCCTATTGAAACTAAATAAAAGATTAACCTATTTCTAATCTCATTAGAAATACTTCCAACATGAGTTTAAGTGAACTAGTTTAAACCATTTAAAATTAATTTGGACCTATGTTTGCATGCAACTCTTGATTATAGATTTTAATCTATCACATTAAACATATGAAACTTATATTTTAATGACATATTAAAACCTATGTTTTGCATCTAATGACGTTGATCAAATATAACAATTATATTTATTTAAGCGGTGTCATACTCAATGTAAGATTCATTTTCATTGGAAAAATATAACATTTATATTTGTCATCCATGAAAATTAAACATACATATTCATCATTCCACCATACAATATAATATTTATAACATTGTATGATGCATGAACATGCTTAGTTAATCATACATAGAAATAATATAACACTTATGTTATGATGCATGGGTATGTTAATTAAATCATGCGATTATAAATAATATAACACTTATATTAAATATAATGTATGAAAATATTTATCCTTAGGTGGGATTTTAAATCTATATGACATATATTATGTAATATAAGTCCATCCATTAATTTATAAATACATCAAATGCAAATAAACAAACCAACAAAAATTGTACCATATTTTGACACCCTCAAAAAATTAATTAAATTAATATAACTAATTTATATTGATTCAATTAATTAAAATAAATAAAATTCCACAAAACAAGAAAAAATTATTGTAAACATCGAACAAGAGGCTTGAACCCATGACCGCTGGACTCCTCGCGAGTGCCTGTGAAGTTCGAAACATTACAACGGTATAGATGTTGTCCATCTAGCATGACCCTCCAGCATCACAATGCTATATCCCATATACCAGTATTCTCCCACTAAAGTATTCTATTATTTTTGGGTTTTATTATACTTAGTTAAACTCTGGCTAATGTATCTACCTAAGTCCTTCTTAATTTGCTCAATATAAAATTTATATTAAATGTTTTAAAAATACTTGATTTCATTTATTAAACTCTTTAATAAAATCAATTATTTGTTACATGTTTATAAAATATTTTCCCAATTAACCTTCCAGGTCGGTTCCTAGGTAGAAGCGTTGCGACGTTGCAGTCTAGAAAGCTCCCTTTTGTCGTGTTTTCCTTGACACTTGGACCAAAAATCTTCATTTTTCACCGATCTCTTCAACAACTCTTGATCCTCAATCGACATGGACTTACAGACTCGATAGAAAAACATAAATGCCCAAAAAACAACGGGTCATTAAGTGCCAAAAAATTTAAATATCTAATATTACAAACCTCACATTCAAAATCTCGATTAAAACCCACTTTTCTACACTGATTTTTGTTTCCAAAATGTGAAAAAATAAAATGTAAGAAATTGGCTCTGATATCAATTGAAGGGATCGAATACCAAGCGGAAGCGTGAGAACCCCTTGCATTTGGTTTTTCCATTTTAAAGAGACAAAAGACAACTAACTAAAACGGACATCTTCTCAACGGTCACCGACACTACCACAAAACTAACCTTGTTATTCTCTAGGATTCCAAAAGTTGGATGAGTGGTCTCTAACCCTTGGAAGAGGAAGAGGTAGAGAGATTGTAGAGACGGTGTAGAGAGGAATTCTTTTGGAGGCTAGGGTATGATTTTGTACAAAATCAATGTTTGCCCTAAATGATCTAATAGGATGAATTAATATGGAGAATAGTTTAACCCTTCTCCAAGTTTTTTTTTTTTTTTTTTTTACCCTTGATGTCAATTAATTAAATAACCCCTTATTTAATTAATTGGCACATTAATTAAATAACCACACATTAAATCTAATTCAATATATAGTTAATTAATTAATTAATATATAAACATCACATGTTTATATGCTTCCACCTCTCTAACATTATAATTAATTCTTCATGAATATAATTGATAGCTTGTAGAAATATAAGCTATTGTAGCCTTTTACTTAGAGTTATAAGAGCCAATAAGTAGAATATGCGTCAATAATGCCAAGAATTCATGAAGAAAAGTGAGATTGCCTCGATCAGCACCAAAAATCCTCACTAATCCTATACCATGCGTTCTTCCGCGTCAAAGTTTCTATTTTTGCAGATATTATAGGAATTGACCGCATGCGTCGGTCTCAGACCACCGCAAGGTTGACTGCATAAGTTGATCGTCATAAAAATTAGTTCCCCGCATTGAATGTTGCGTCCACAAAGTGATAATTGTGATAAAAGACTGCTCGCAAGGTAGATGGAATGCGTTGATACCTCAAGAGAAATAAGCTCGAACGCATATATTGGGAGTATCAACAAGATAAGGTGATGTTGACATTGCCTATACCGTGACAAAGGTAGCAGTGAGTCAAAACACAATCATCAATGTTGTCGGTGTTTGAGCTCTATAAATAGTGCCTTGAAGCTTCACTTCAAAACATCCGAGCTCCAGCCCTAAGGCAGATCCTTGTGATCACAGATGAGAGCTTGAGCAAGATTTTCTTTGAGCATTCTCCACCTCCACAGACCATTCCGAGTGACGACCGAAGTTACGCAGGAGATAAAGCTTGAGAGAGATATCTCCACCATCCATCCATGGCACCAACAGCAGCCTTGACGCATTTCTGATGAACAGCAAGAGATTGTTTTCATTTAGCCTTCCACCTCTCCTCTTATCTCTGTATTGTATTACATTTTGGCTTAAGATATTAATAAATTTTGTAATCACTGCATCTATTAGTTCCTTCTGCTTCATCTTCTTCATCTTTTTCTCCTTCATCATCATTTACATTCATCGTTTAGTTATCAAAGGTAGTCGCATACTCAATCGTGCAACCTAGAGATAGAACGCATGTAGCAACCCATTGACAGGTGTGCGTTGCGGGAGTATAGTGAGTTAATCTTCTTCGCTTAGTGTGAAGCAGTAGCAACGCTTGTCTATGAGTCGTCGCAATGCTTGTCTATGAGCTTATTAGCCGCAACTAACCGTCTGAGTGGGTGGGTAGTGGAATACACTAAAGCAAAGTATGCATTATTCCTAGAGATAGGCGCGGTCTCATGCTCGACACAACCATGCATTATAGAGATATAGGCATATGGCTGGCCACCAAGAGGTCTGATGCGTTAGTGTGGCGAGCTGGGATTACTCAGGCGACCTAACATAATGTACATTATTATGTGTTAACGATTGTTGCATCTCTATCAATTCTCATAGTTAAACATCCATTGCTCAATCTGTTTAGTTAGGGGTAGGAGTAGCACATATTCCATTAACTTCTGTCTTTTTACTTTTATTTGTTGCCTCAAATGCATCACTTCACAAATATTGAGTTACAAGTCCCAGTGTTCGACCTTGGATCATCTCGAGAAACTTACGTTCTCGTTATACTTGGCGAGAAAGCAAGAAAACTTGTGATAGGTACGCAAGGTCATTGCATACAAGCTTAACACATGTCTCATATTTTCTAGTCCAATGCATCACCTTCGACGCATGGAGATCAACGCATAGCATAAGACAAGCATATTTATTTTCCATGAATTAAATTATAGATAACATTTATATCTAATTATATATTAATCACATTATTATACAATTTTCTCAATTGATTTAAACAATTCAAATCATTCCTCATTAAGATCCTTTAATGAGCTAACAAGAGGACTTGGTGGACCTATAGATCAGAAGCTCCAACAATGTGAGATTAATTGACTAAGGATTGTCCTCGAGTTCCAACCCCTGATTCAACACGAAATGTTCGTGATGCATACGAAATGTGGACAAAGGCTAATTCTAAGGTTAGGTTTCACATTTTTGCAAGCATACCTGATGCTTAGGTCCAATTGAACTAAAAAATTAGACTTAATTTGGCCAAAAGGACTAGGGCCAGGTCTATGACCAACCAAACCCAAATCCCCTGAGCCCACTTGAAAACTCTATAGATTGAAGAATTCTCTTCATTTGAAATGTTAAAAAAATTTTACACTTCAAGAAACCAGAGGGAATTATGACAAAAATTAGAAGACTCATTAAGTTAAGACTGAATCACATACAAAAGTTCTTAGAAGATACAAATATTCTTACAAAACTACTTCAAGTTCCACTTCCTCAAATCAAGCATACACATTCAACCGTGAAAATTAGATGATAAAGTACTAGAGATCAAGCCACATCTATATAAATGACCATGACCATAAACATGAGTCCAATTCCCCGAAAAAACAAGTTTCTTTGAAAACCCGTGCAAATAATATCCATCCATTTTATTACTAATAGACTAGTTTTATATTTATTAGTAGTCATTTCTAAGTATTTGATAGACCTTTTTTTTTATGTGTTTATCACCAATAAAACATTTTCGTGTTTATTATCAATTGATCATCTATACATCTATTAACAATAGATGTCTATTATATATAGTGTATCGAAGATGGGACCAAATGAGCATCAAAGCAATCACTAAAAAGAAGTGCAGTCACTTCGTTATCTTATGATTTGAAACTTGATTCCGCTTGAGAAATGATGGGTCAGTTGTGGGTGATAGGGACGCTAAAACATAGACGTAATGTCACTACAAGAAAGTAGATTTGTAGCAAAGATTTTTAACCACTATAACATTTATAGCAACAATCTTACAACAGTTAGTAAAAGCAATGTTAAGAGGTCAATCGATGCGATTTTTTAAACTATTGTAATAAAAAAAATACAAACTGCTACAATACCTTCATCAACAACTTTTTTTTTTTTTTTTTTTTTTTTTTTGCTTATAATAACAAATGTTTTAGTCTATAGCAACACTTTTTTGGTACATAACAATAAAAACATATTAGGCTATAGCAACACTTTTTTGGTACATAACAATAAAAATATATTAGGCTATAGCAACACTTTTGCTGTTTTATAACAACAAATATTTTAGTCTATAAAAACACTTTTTTCTTCATAACAACACATATTTTATTCTATAACGATACTTTTCTTTTTTTATAACAATAAATATTTTAGTATGTAGCGTTTTGTGTGGTTTATAAAATCGATTAAAAGATTCTTATTGCAATACTAATAAAATTGCCATAGCAGTTGCATAAAAGATGTCTTGCATCAATTATCTCAAACAATTTACAAACTTTTACCAATTGTTATGGATCAATTATTTAAGCTTTGGTTTTTTTTTTATTATAATATATTGCATTATTTTAAAAAAACCAATTAAATTATATAATTGCTTAATAATGCAAAATGTATACTCCTGAAAATGATAGGTCCAAAGTGTATATATATTTATAAACTACAATTGATAAAGTTCAAATACATAAATATGAGAATATATAATTTACAAATAATATCTAAAAAAATACATAATAAACAAAGATGTGTTGGAATACTATATTGCTTTAAACTAAGATACTAAGTTATTATTAAAGATGCTCTGTTGACTTCACGAAATTGGATGTTTATCTCTTGGAGTATTATTTTCGTAATCCTGAAGATGAATAATGATAAAGATTAATAAAAAAATAAATTAAAAAAAAGACTTGAATATGATACAATCATGTTATAATCGACCATGTCTTGAAATTGAACATCCTTATAGATTCAAAAATCTAACAAAGGCTAAAGTTAGAATTATTCTTTGTAATGCTTAAATAGATTATACCTTTAGACCTAGTTAAATCCTACAACAACAAATAAATTGATTAAGAAATTTCATCAACATAAACTTAATTAATGTGTCTTACAATATTTTAGTCAGCAAAATACCCTCCGTATTTACTAAAATTGTCCCAATACAAACATAATAGAGAGGATCCAATGCAAATCAACGAAAAATTTTCATCTAACAATTGAAATGCTTAATTTGACCAATTCTAAGATATAACATCAGATGCCTTAGGATGAAAGTTTTCATGATGTGCCCATGATATAAAAGGTTCAAAATGTTCAAAATCAAAAGATCTAGTACAACAAAAACATCCATTCTTGTTTACTAATCAAATGCACATCCCTTAGAAAACAACATATTCAACACCAAATCTAACATAAGAGTACTAATTGGTACTTCAAAATGAAAAAACATCACTGCCATAAAATTTCTTCACAATAACTCTAAACATATTCCATCATTCTCACCCATATCTGCTAAAATTTCCTCATTCATTGTAATATCAAATATGTATATTTCAATAATGCATTGAATGTCTTAGGGGAGATCAACGGCAGAATATTACCTTCTACAACATTATTAACTTAAAAAAAAATGGTAATTAGGAGAAAAGAAAATACAGGACTTTAGAATGATAACTAAAACGCAAGTACCTGCACCCCCAAATCCTTTGTGGAAATAGGTTTTTCTTGAAAAATAGTGAAATCCCTAAAAATCCAGATACAAGATCCCATAAGAAAATATCATATTGCTAAGAATTTCATATCATATTAAAAGCAAATACTTACCGAAACGAGTTCCAATTGAAGAACTAGCAAAAGAGAGATGGAGGGATTTTGTAGGGTTAGAGAATTGAGAAGCAATTAGGCTACTACAATCAACTCCTTCATATGTGGTGTGGTGGTTAGGATCCATTAAATTAGGATTTTAGTAAATCTTTTAGGAGGGAATCCACCACTTAAAAGGGAAAATTTGAGTGGGATAATGAATTTTGAAAAAGAGGGACCTATTTTTGGGAAAATATGTAGTGGGAGAAAGATAATGAATTTGACATTTTTTTTTTTAATTTAATTTTTTACTATCTCATTTTTAAGATTATTTTTTTTATATCATTTCTTTTATTTTCAACTATGAAGCACAGACACCGGCTATACGATACGGATATAATCAGATACAACATTCGTCAATTTTTAAAAAACTAAGATACAGATACGTCATTTTTTTATATATTTTTTTAATATATATATATATTTCCAAAAAAATTGGAATACTGATACATTGAAGATACATTTTTTTCTTTAAAAAATCTAGGATAGAGATAAATTTAGTATATAAGTTAATAACAATAGCAGAAGAATACAAACATTGAAATACAATAAAAAAATAAAAAAAACAACATTTAAGATGTTGAATTACAATAGTTAATAAAAATGCAATAGAAAAGTGACTCATATTGCAAGAAAGAAGAAGAAAGATGATTAGAGGGAGAAGTATGAAAATAAATGAAAAACTTCTTCGTTGAATTGTTGAAGATATCCAAATGGTTTATATTTTGGTCGATTTTATGGGGATTCAAATGTGAAGATGGAGATTAGATGATTTAGTGTAGGGTTTGTTTCGTTATTATTATTATTTTTTTTTTAGTTTTGTACTCAAGTAGTGAGCTTTTTAAATAGGTTGTCTAGTTTTAGATTGGGAAAGATTAGATGAGTTGTTTGTCTTTTTTTTCTTTTAAAAAATACGCGTAGAAATAGATACGTCAAATCGCATGTGAGATACGTATATGAGAAGTATCTAGAAGTATCGGTATTCAATACATGTCTGATAGGATTCTTTGCCTCACATGAAATATCTATGCTTTATAGATTTTGAATAACTTTTGAAGTTGAAAGCTCGAAAATATAATAAAATAGAGAATTCTTTTAACTTTCTAACATTATTGAGTTAAATTAGAAGTTTAACTGTGAACATTTTAATTTACGTCTAATAGACCGCTGACATATTTAAGGCATTAGCTTATGAATATATTATACATAAAATTAAATTTTTAGATCTAATAGATCATTAAATTTTGAGTTTTTGTGTCTAATAGATGTGTGAAGTTACTAAAAAAAATGGTTTATTACAATTACATACGAATGAGGTTAGTTACAATTCTAATAGACAGGGATGATTGAAAACACTTGACAAATGGATATGTGATTGATAAGTATAACGGTAATAAAATCAAATTTAAGTACTTTAATTTAGGTACTTATTAAATACTTTTAAAATTTTATAAACCAAATAGACACAAAAGTGAAAGTTTATGGACCTATAAATTTTTTGAAGTTGAGGAATCCATATATGATACAAAATTCAAATGTTTAGGAGCTAAACCTGTAATTTAATATACATGTTGCTACGTAGTTACTACAAATACGTATTGATTTACAACAATTTCAATACCTACAATTACACCGCTGCAACAATTTAAACAACCTAGTTAAGATATCTTAATGCATCTACTTATCCTCTATTTTCTCATATTTTGTTCCAAAAACATATCTTCAAATGTTTTCTTATTTTTACGATTTGAAAACTAAATGTTGGAATGTAATGGTTGTGATTGACTCTATTGCAATATATACTAAAAATGTTGTCACTTAAGTGTTGCAATAGACATGTTTGCAACCATTTATAAATACATCATTAATAAACTGCTGCAATTGCATATAAACCTTTGCAACATTCGTTAAACCGTTACAAAAAAAAAAAAAAAATTGTTGCGATAGATGTATTTTCTTGAAGTGTGTCTTTTTAAAATTATATTGATATGATAAATCAATAAACATATTAACCTCGTAACAAATCAAATGTATGATGCAAACAACTATGAATGGAAAATAATTTAAAATATCTCTTATCGATTAGTAATAGATCTATGATTTATAGAACTCGTAATCGACATTATTATTAAATCGATCTATCCACGATAGATTGTAGAGATATGTTTGAGGATTTATAGTCCCTCATCAAGTTGCAACCCAAAAGAAATAATGAATGGAGTAAAAGCACAGATGTGTGTGGAAATGAAGTAGCTGGGCTAGCAGAATGTCCACTTGTAATATTCTCTTTTGAATTATTATAAGATCATATATAAAAGGAAGTAGCTTGCTAGGTTCTTGTTTTAAAACACCCACACATTGAATATTGAATAGGGGTGGTTCTAACCTAAGTTATATAATCAAAAAAGAAGTTTGGGTTTTAAGATTTTTGTTTCTAATTTTCCTTTGAAAATCAGATATATATATTTAGAAGGTTAAAAATGGTAAACTTAATTTCGAACTCCCTTCTTGATGGAAAATTATTAGTATACAAAAATCTTATTTGAATTAATATATATATCTATAATAAGAAAGAGTGAGTGACTAACTTAAGTATTATTCAATTGGTTTATTTAGGTGAAATAGTCATAACTTCCAATTAAACTCTCAGTCCCACATGTTAAACATAAAATCAATCGATGATTCAAGGTGAAGAGGAGTTTCCAAGCTACCATGGAAGTTAGATTGTGGGTCTCGTTGTTGCATTACTTGATTATGCCAGAGTTAGGTGTTAGAGCAAAAGATCCATTTTTGTCTTTCAACATTGCTTTTACCAATAGTTGTTAAATAAATTGTTGCAATAAACTTTGCGGTGGTTCCAAACCGTTGTAATAGGTCAAATTAACTAGTGCAATAAACTTGTTTTCTTGGAGTGATTATTAATATTTGAGTTTATTCAATTTTTTTATGCTTAATATAAGGGTGTGGTGAGATAGTAATATACACTTAAATTTCCATTTGTCCACAAAAATCAATAAAAGTAAATTTATTGTGTTTTTGGATTGACTTTCTAGTCATATAAATAAATGTTTATAAGTGTAAAAAAAAAAAATGTTTATAAAACACTTAGAAAGTCAATCCAAACCGATTTTTATATGTTCAAAACATTCTTACGGATCTTTATGGGTATTTATAAAAATGTATTAAAGATATAGAAGATTGTTTATAAATATGTTTATGTAAGCTACCATGAATAATAAAGTAATAAATCTCTTTAATTATTGCCCAATTAAATCACAAATGATTCCCAATCTAATACAACTTAGGAGGTCAAATGTCTTCTTAATATCTATGCAGAACTCTTCCAGTTATAAATGTGTCAATACATATTTTAGTCTATAATAATAATAAAATAATAATAATTATTATTAATTGATTGATGGATGGATTAAAGTTGTTGAAACATCCTACTTTTGAGCTTACTTTTCAAACCTTTCCTTTTGCTTTTCCCAAGCCAACGTTGCATCCCTATTATTAAAATTATCTTCTTTCTTTGTGGTCACTTTATCTCTTCTTATTCTTTGTAATGCCCATGAATTTACACCGTGTCAAAAATAAAGTTTCAAAAGTTGTAAAAATATTCCTAAATTTTTAAAATGGGTTAAAAAATACTTTACCATTAATTTTAGATGAAAACAGTTAAATTTTTATTTTAAAAATAACCTAAACCTTCAAAAGTGTAAAAAATATCCTTAAACATTTAAAAAAAATAAAAATAAAAATTCTCCTTGTTATATGAACAAAAATAGTTAATACCATCTTACCTCTCTATTTTCCATCTTTTTCTCCCCTCCCTTCTTCAATACACTCTTATTCCTTTTTTTTTTTTTGTTAACTATTTGACATTCGTTTATCTAAATTAAATAAATAAGATTGCACATTTTAGTTAAGGTATATGAACTAATAAGAAAAAAGATAATAAATAAAGAACCAAATGATTTTAAGACTTACATATTTTAACAAAATTGTACGATAGTAGTTGTGTGTTAATAGGCCAATACTTTTTTTATTTGACTATCTACTGTTTTAGTATATTTTAAGAGAATATTTTGCTTTTGGAATTTTATGAAATTTTTTGTGGGATTTTATGTTTTAACTTAAAATTTTGGTTGTAGAGAAAATTGGTGTAAATTAAGAATTGAAAAAATAAGAGAAATATGAGAGTATCTATATGAAAAAATAAGAATATTTATATAATTTGCTTTAAATTTGGTTCTTTTCCAACTTAAGAGAACTTCAAACAAGTTGACTGTCATATTAATGGTAGAAACAATTTTTTTAACTTTTTGTTTTAATTTTTAATGTTAATGTTCTCTCGAGAAATTAATGGTGGGGTAGTTTTTTTAATTTATATTAAGTTTAGGGTATTTTTGAAACTTTGAAAATTCACGAGTATTTTTTAAATAAAATTTGAACGATTTCCATCCAAAACTAATGATAAGGATACTTGTGAACTCAATTTACAAATTTATGAGTATTTTTGAAACTTTTGAAACTTCAAAAATGCTTTTTAATGCAAAGTATAAAATTTAAAGATATTTTTTAAAATTTACCTCTTTCTAAGCATCTCTTTAATGAAAATTAATAGATGACCATGAGAAATTTTAGCACTGTGTTCCTTACACGAACGTTAATGTTTTCTTTCTTCTCTTTTTTTTTTTTTTTTGGGTTAAACATTTTTAAAGAAATTAAATATATGTTCTCTCATGTCTGCTAGTGCTAGGTAACAAATAAGGAAAAGATGCTTATCAACTTGAATTTGGGTTACAAACTTTGAATAACATAATTTTAAGGAAAAATTACTTTTTTTTAGTCCCAAGTTTATAAAAACGGGTCTATTTAGTCTTCGAGTTTTCAAAAAGTTCCTATTTAATTTCTAAATTTATAAAAATAGGTTTAAAGATCATTGAATATTTTTTTTTATTTGATTTTTTGAAAATAATTATATGATATTTAAAATTATAAAAAAATAGTTTTAGAGAGGATATAATCTTTTAAAATTATTCTTCTAATTTAAAATATAATATAATTATTTAAAATAATAGTATAAAGTTATTTGAAAAACTTTTTAAATCTATTTTTAAAAATTTAAGAAGAAGAAGAAAGAAGAAAAAAAAAAAAAAAAAACCGGCTTAGGAGGATAGTGGAATAATGGCTGCTAAAAAGAGGAAAATGTAAAAGATAAAGGCGAGAAAGTGAAATTGGATATTGAAAAATAACACAACATGAGAGGGAAAAAAAAAATTGGGAGTAGGACCCACACCAATTTCCAAAGACCAAAAGTCCAAAAACCCCATTTTTTTAATTTGAATATATATTGAGTTAGGTGACCTGCACTACCCCCTCTCTCCACCACGCCACATGAGTGTTGTGGACAACACGTCCCTATTTATTTATTTATTTAATAAAATGCAATTTTAGTCCTCAAACCTTGGTGATCTGGCAGGTTTAGAGTGGTGGATCTAAAATTTTATATGAGAAAGCGCACAAGTTTATTTACCTGTAATTAGTGGCGGATCCAAAACTTTTTCACATGAATACAAATTTATTCAAAGTTACAATTTTTGTCCACGAACTTCTAGATTTGTGTGTATATAGTCACTAAACTTTTAAAAATATATAATAGGTTTATGAATTTGCAATTTTGTGTTTATTAAATTCTTAAAATACAAAGAGCCTCTTACATATTTAAAAAATGTAAAAATTTAATATATAATAACAAAAAAATGAAAATTTAAGGTTTAGTTAAATATAAATTTTCTTGTTTAATAAAATGATTAATTTTTAAACATTTTCAATATTTTTAAGATTTATTGGATGTAGAATAGAAACTTTAAGGATTTATTACACATTCTTTAGAGAGTTATGAGAGGTTCATTATACATTAAAAAGTATAAAATTATTATTATTATTATTATTATTATTATTATATATATAATTAATATAATAAATAAATATATCAAATAACTTGATCAGCATTGCTAAACTATGTCGTGATAATCAAGCTTTAATTTAGTTTTATGCTTCCTTTTTTCATGTGCAGGATCTTCAAACCAAGACAGTTTTTCTTCAGAGAATTCTTGAAGATGGTCTATACAAATCATCTCCCCGAACTTCCATTTTTTTCAACCCTTCCTCCTTTTTCGCAACAACATTTGTGTCTCGTCTTCGATCTTCCTCTTCATTATGGCATGTACGGTTGGGGCATCCTGCTAGCCCATCCTAAAACGAGTTTTGCGTCTGTGTAAAATTTTAATTTCCAGTATTAACACTACTGATTTCTGCAACTCGTGTCAAATGGCTAAAAGTCACCATTTACCTTTTCAATTATCCACTACAAAAACTTGTGCACACTTTCAATTAGTTCATTTAGATGTATGGGACCCTTCCTCTCAACTTTCAATCAATAGAGCTAGTTATTTTCTTTTGTTTTTAGATGACTTTACTCGTTATTTTTGCCTCTACTTACTTAAAGCTAAGGATGAAACCATTTCCTGTTTTCATCACTTCAAAACTCTCGTGGAAACTTAATTTAATACAAAAATTAAGAGTCTTCAAACTGATTAAGGCGATGAGTTTAGAAGTCTTGGCTCTTTGCTATCCTCCCTTGGGATTGTTCATCGAGTCTCATACCCATATACTCCTCAACAAAATAGTCGTGTTGAAAGAAAAAATCACCATGTAGTTAAGACGGGGCTCGCATTACTTGTTCACTCTCATCTACCTATTTTCTTTGGAGCTTTGCTTTTCAAATGGCTATTCATCTTATTAATCGATTACCTACTCATGTTTTAGGCTATAAATCTCCTTACGTCATGTTGTATGGTCGTCTTCTTGATTATCAAATATTAAAAGTATTTAAGTCTGTCTGCTTTCCATTTCTTAAACCATATAATTCCAATAAGCTTGCATTTCGATCCCGTGAATGTATTTTTCTTGGTTTTAGTATCAGTTACAAAGGTTACTTGTGTCTCGATCCTTCATCCGATCGTATCTATATTTCTCGTCATGTCATATATAATGAAGACGGTTATCACTCTCAACACTCTAGTTTGTCATTTCCTACAACTAACCAATTTCACTCTGATCAAACTTATTGGTCCTCTTTTTCCTGTGTTCCCCTCTCCTCTCCTCTTTTTCCCCCCTTTCCATCTCCTTCACCTTCTATACTTGATTCTTCAAGTGCTCCTTTGGCCTCCTTTGTCGTTTCTGTTCCCGTGTCTACCTCTCCATTTGCTCCCCCTTGTTTTTCCTTTTTTTTCTTTCTGTTCACCATTGCCAAATGAGGCTATTGTTCACAAGCATCATAATGAAAGCTTCTACCTTCTCTTCTTTACTCTCCCCCCCCCCCCCCCCCCAACAAGTCCATTGTCTTGTTTCTTCCTTGTGTCCTTATAATCTCTACTCCTTCCTCTCCCTCCTTTTCTAACTCCTTGTTGCTTACCCTCAATCAAATTCCTTCCCCTTCTTCTACCTCATTTGCAAATCCTTTTCTCCCTCCTATCCTGACCACTTCATCCCATCTTCAACCCCTACCTTCTACTTCATCGTCTACATCCATCCCTTCTCTGGGTAATACTTACCCTAAGATAACTAGGTCCAAGGCTGGTACCTTTAAACCAACCCCTTTTTCTACTTCATCTATCCCTAGTGAACCACCCAATTTTAAGACTACTGTTAAATTTGTTGAATGGAAATGTGATATGGAAAATGAGTTTGAAGCATTAACCAAGAATCAAACTTGGAGCCTTGTTCCTCCTTCATATGATTACAAAGTCATTGGATGTAAATGGGTTTATAAGTTGAAATTGAAGCCAAATGGGGACATTGAACGATACAAGGCTCGGTTGGTTGCTCGAGGTTTTGATCAAGCATATGAGATTGATTATTTTGAGACATTTAGCTCAGTAGATAAACCAGCCACTCTTCGCATTGTGTTGGCCTTAGCTGTCCATTTTAGGTGGTCTATAAGACAGTTAGATGTGCACAATGTCTTATTAAATGCTGACTTACATGAGGATGTCTATATGACTCAACCACCCGACTTCATTAATTAAGATAAACCATCCTATGTGTTTAAACTTCGTAGGACATTGTATGGCTTGAAGTAGAGTCCCATGCTTGGTTCCTTAAGCTTAGTACATGGCTACTTAATTGGGGGTTTTTGCAACTAAGTCTGATACTTCTTTATTTATCTATTGCTCTGCCTCAGTCTTTGTTCTCATTTTGATTTATGTGGATGATATCATTGTAACTGGAAGTGATGTTGTATTTATACAGAATTTTATTTGTGATCTGAATGCTAATTTCTCCTCGAGGGACCTTGGGAATTTATCCTTTTTTTAAGAATCCAAGTTTGTCACACAGATGATTCTCTACATTTATCTCAAACTAAATATATAGCAAATTTACTTCAGTGCGGTCAGCTCATTGATTGCAAACATACTACTACCTCAATGGCTATGGGCTCCCCTCTGTCAGCTCATGATGGCGATCCACTTCCTGACCCATCTATGTATCATAGCATTGTGGGAGCATCGCAATATTGTACTCTCACGCGACCAGATTTAAGCTTTGTTGTTAATAAAGTTTGTCAGTTTCTTCATGCCCCAACTACTATTCATTGTAGGCAGTTAAGCATATATTGCGCTATCTTAAGGCCACTAGCTCTCTTGGTATTTCTTTCTCGCTTTCTGCTGATTTCTCCTTGACATGCTACACATAAACTTTGATTGGGCGAATTGTCCAGACGATTATCATAGTACGAGTGGTTACTCTGTGTTTCTTGGTGGCAACTTGATTTCTTGGTCCTCCTCGAAAGAAAAGTAGTGTCTTGTTCCAGCTCCGAATCCGAGTATTGAGAGATGTCAAATGCTGCTAATGAATTGAGTTCAATCATTGCTATCTGAATTGCATCTTTCTCATTCGTCTACACCCTTGTTGCTATGTGATAATGTTAGTGCCACCTTTTTTGCGGCAAATCCCATGCTTTATACTGGGACTTACAGAATGTTTTACATACTCCAACTATTTCAAATAAATTGATCAGCATTGCTAAACTATGTCTTGATAATCAAGCTTTTGTTGAGTTTTATGCTTCCTTTTTTCTTGTGAAGGATCTTCAAACCAAGACAGTTTTTCTTCAGAAAACTCTTGAAGATGGTCTATACAAATCATCTCCTCGAACTTCCATTTGTTCTAGCCCTTCCTCCTCTTTCACAACAGTATTTGTGTCTAGTCTTCAATCTTCCTCTTCAATATGGCATCTACGGTTGGGGCATCCTGCTAGCCTAGTCCTAAAACATGTTTTTCGTCTATGTAAGCTTTCAATTCCTAGTATTAACACTACTCATTTCTACAACTCGTGTCAAATAGTTAAAAGCCACCATTTACCTTTTTCAATTATCTATTACAAAAACTTGTGCACCCTTTCAATTAATTAATTTAGATGTATGGGACCCTTCCCCTCAACTTTCAATCAATAGAGTTAGTTATTTTTGCTTATTTTTAGATGAGTTTACTCGTTATTTTTTCCTCTACTTACTTAAATCTAAGGACAAAACCATTTCCTGTTTCCATCACTTCAAAACTCTCGTGGAAACTCAATTTAATACAAAAATTAAGAGTCTTCAAACTGATTGGGGCGATGAGTTCAGAAGCCTTGGCTCTTTACTATCCTCCCTTGGGATTGTTCATCGAGTCTCATGCCTATATACTCTTCAACAAAATGGTCGTGTTGAAAGAAAAAATCGCCATGTAGTTCAGATGGGGCTCGCATTACTTGTTCACTCTCATCTACCTATTTTCTTTGGAGCTTTACTTTTCAAATGGCTATTCATCTTATTAATCGATTGCCTATTCATGTTTTGGGCTATAAATCTCCTTACATCATGTTGTATGGCTATCTTCCTGATTATCAAATGTTAAAAGTATTCGCATGTGACTGCTTTCCATTTCTTAGACCATATAATTCCAATAAGCTTGTATTTCGATCCCATGAATGTATTTTCTCTTGGTTTTAGTATCAATTATAAAGGTTACTTGTGTCTTAATCCTTCATCCGATCACATCTATGTTTCTCATCATGTCATATTTAATGAAGACGTTTTTCCCTCTCAACACTCTACTTTGTCCTTTCCTACAACTAACCAATTTCACTCTAATCAAACTCATTAGTCCTCTATTTTCTATGTTCCCCTTCCTTTCCTCTTTCCTCCCCCCCCCCCCCCCTTTCCATCTCCTTCACCTTCCATACTTG
This sequence comes from Benincasa hispida, assembly GCF_009727055.1. Taxonomy (NCBI): domain Eukaryota; kingdom Viridiplantae; phylum Streptophyta; class Magnoliopsida; order Cucurbitales; family Cucurbitaceae; genus Benincasa; species Benincasa hispida. The sequence continues at coordinate 8,726,586 of NC_052358.1, forward strand.
ATTCTTCAAGTGTTCCTTTGGCCTCCTCTGTCGTTTCTATTCCTATGTCTACCTTTCCATTGGCTCCCTCTAGTTTCTCATCTTCTGCATTCTGTTCACCATTGCCAAATGAGGCTCTTGTTCACCAACACCATAATAAAGCTTCTACCTCCTCTTATTTACTCCCCCCATCCACTGTTCTTTTTCTCCCTTGTGTCCTATGATCTCTACTTCTTCCTCTCCCTTCTCTTCTGACTTCTTTCTACCTACTCTCAATCAGCTTCCTTCCCCTTCCTCTACCTCATCTGCAAACCCTTTTCTCCCTCATATCCTGACCACTTCGTCCCATCCTCAACCCCTACCTTCCACTTCATCGTCTGAATCCATCCTTCCTACAGGTAATACTCACCCTATGATAACTAGGTTCAAGGCTGGTATCTTTAAACTAGCTCCCTTTTCCACTTCATCTATCCCTAGCGAACCACCCAATTTTAAGACTACATTTAAATTTGCTAAATGGAAACATGCTATGAAAATGAGTTTGAAGCCTTAACCAAGAATCAAACTTGGAGCCTTGTTTCTCCTTCAGATGATTACAAAGTCATTGGATGTAAATGAGTTTATAAGCTGAAATTGAGGTCAAATGGGGACATTGAACGATATAAGGTCCAGCTGGTTGCTTGAGGTTTTGGTCAAATATATGAGATTGATTATTTTGAGACATCTAGCCCAGTAGTTAAACCAGCCACCATTTGCATTGTGCTGGCCTTAGTTGTCCATTTTAGGTGGTCTATAAGACGGTTAGATGTGCACGATGCCTTCTTAAATGGTGACTTACATGAGGATGTCTATATGACTCAACCACCCGGTTTCATTGATTAAGACAAAACATCCTATGTGTGTAAACTTTGTAAGGCATTGTATGGCTTGAAGCAAAGTCCCCGTGCTTGGTTCCTTAAGCTTGGTCCATGGCCACTTAATTGGGGGTTTTCTCTTTATTTATTATTGCTCTGCCTCAGTCTTTGTTCTCATTTTAATTTATGTGGATGATATCACTGTAACTGGAAGTGATGTTGCATTTATACAGAATTTTATTTGTGATCTGAATGCTAATTTCTTCTTGAAGGACCTTGGGAATTTATCGTTTTGTTAGGAATCCAAGTTTGTCGCATAGGTGATTCTCTACATTTATCTCAAACTAAATATATAGTAGATTTACTTCAGTGCGACCAACTCATTGATTGTAAATATACTGCTACCCCAATAGCTACGAGCTCCTCTTTATCAGCTCATGATGGTGATCTGCTTTCTGACCTATCTATGTATCATAGCATTGTGGGAGCATAATATTGTACTCTCACTCTGCCAGATTTAAGGTTTATTGTTAATAAAGTTTGTCAGTTTCTTCATGCTCCAACTGCTATTCATTGGCAGGCAGTTAAATGTATATTGCACTATCTTAAGGCCACAAGCTCTCTTAGTATTTCTTTCTTGCTCTCTGCTGATTTGCCCTTGACATGCTACATAGACGCTAATTGGGCGAATTGTCTAGACAATTGTCATAATACGAGTGGTTACTCTGTGTTTCTCGACGGCGACTTGATTTCTTGATCCTCCTCAAAACAAAAAGTAGTCTTTTGTTCCAGTGTCAAATCTGAGTATCGATGGATGTCGAATGCTGCTAGTGAATTAATTTGGGTTCAATCGTTGCTATCTGAATTGCACTTTCTCCTTCGTCTACACCTCTGTTGCTATGTGATAATGTTAGTGCCACATTTTTGGCGGCAAATCCCATGCTTCATTCTCGAATAAAGTACATTGAGATTGACTAACATTTCATTAGAGAACGGGTTTCTCATCAATAGCTTATAGTTCGTTTTGTTCCGTCTTACGACCAACTTGTCGATATCTTTACAAAGCCATTACCTTATCAGTGCTTCTGCAATCTCATAAAGAAGCTTTCCATCATTCATCCTCCCTGCTCAACTTGCGGGGGGATGATAGAATGGTATTTTGCATTAATATTTTGTGAGTGCTTTATAGTCTTTTAGTTGTATTAGTTGGTTCATGATAACCAATATTGGGTCTCCCGTGTCCTATTTCTCCCTTTATATTCCCTTGTCTTCTTCTTCTTTAGTACATTGTATTTTCTGTACTATTCTATTCCGAAGTCTATTTTCATATTCTCTATAAATTTTTAAAAATACCTAAAAAAGGAAAATTTTGGAGGTGAAGTAGTGTCTATCTACTTAATTTTCAAAATCAAAAAATCAAATTATTACCAAATAGGGCATTAGTTTTTAGATGAACGTGAAACTTATTAATGATATACACGGAATACAATTACATATATTTTATATTTAATAAAAAAAGTCATATACAAATATATTATTTGCAGTGAATCCACCTGTTAAGTAGTCATGCATTACGATAGGAACTCCCAATTCTCGGGCTCAAAAAGGTCTAGGGGATAAGCTACATAAGCAATATATTGATTTTCTTCTCATATATATATATATATAATGTCGTTATTTGAGGGAGGGCACTGACCCCTTAATAGATCTGCCACCTTAAAGTTGAGAGAGACTCTCCAAAGAAGTCGATATTCTATATTTCAAAATGGATCATCAAAAATTCCAAGTTTTACAAACCTTAAAGTGACTATTTATAGCTTTAGAAGAAAATACCACAATAAACTAATTAATTCTTAAATACAACTTAAACACTAGTTAATTTAACTTAACAACTAAACAAATATTATATTCAAATATACTAATTTTCCTATAATTCTCCTCATCACTTAAACTCTCAATTTGATTCCTTAAATTGCAAATCGGTAAGAGAATGAAAAAAGAGAGAAAACCAAAAGGATGAGGCAAGAGAAAATGACACATATACAAACTATGTATATATAAACGTCATTTTTTTAATTTAGGAACTATTTTAAATTGATTTTAAACTTCAACGATTAAGTGTATCTTTTGAAACCTCGATAATGAAATAGATGTAACCTCGAACTTTAGAGAGAATAGGATATATATATTTGAAATATCCTTAAAGATTTTAAACTAAACATAATTTAATCAATCAAATATTAATATTTTTATTAGTGAGTTAGTAGATACGAGCATCTTCTCTTTCATTTGTAATATAATTCATCAAGAAAAAAAAAAACAGAGTAATTCAGAGAAGAAAGGATAATGCGTACAATATTTTTTTATGAAAATATTCCCTTGAATTGTAATGGACCATAAAGGAAGAATATAAAGCAAAGGGAGAGGCCACGTTTAATACAGTGATAAGACAAGCCTACACACACTATCAGCATGAATAATCAGAGAACTGAACCAACAATTATAAGGATAAATGGCATTCTATAAAAAAAAATAATAATAATAAAATAAAATAAAATTATAAAATGTAAAGTTTTGGTAAAAAAAAAAAAAAAACAATTTATTGTATGAAATCCAAATTTATAGAATAGGGTCATTTACCTTTTTTTTTTTCTTTTTTTTTTCTATTGAAAAGAGAGTAACATGATTACATTTTTATCGACATTCAAACTTGGCGTGCACTGGAAATTATAATTTATAAAAAGAAGAAAAAATAAAAAAGGTAAAACTATGGAAGAATTTAATGTCCATTAATATTGGGTTGTTAATGATCTATGAGATCACTTTTAAACAAACATTATCAACGTGTTTGTATTTAAAAGGTTATGGACAATGAACCTGAAAAGTGAGGAAATTATGTTTTCTTTTAGTCCGATCAAATGTTTAGTCCCAAGTGGTTATGGTGAGAATTAATTTATTAATTACAAACAATTTTAAAATATAGAAAATAAATAGAAGAACGCAACAAATTATATAATTTTAATTTTAATTTGGAATTTGTGTTCTCGAAGTTTAATAGCTAATTGAATCGGGCGCCGCCGTCCCACGTGGGTTTATACAGCTACTCTGCCCCAAATTATGTATAAAAGGGAAGCTGAATTAGCAGTCTCATAATCATTCACACAAAAAATGGCTTGTAAGTTTAGTGTATTCTTGGCGTTGTTTTGGCTAGTGGGTTTGATGGTGGGAGACTCCTTGGCTCAGCTAAACCCTTCATTTTACGCTAAAACATGTCCTAATTTACCCCAAATTGTGAATGGTGTGGTTGCACAAGCTCTTGGAACCGATGCTCGAGCTGGAGCCAAGCTCATTCGTCTCCATTTTCACGACTGCTTTGTTGACGTATGTAACTAACTAATAACCAAACTTAGTGTGATTTTGGATTTGTGTGTGTTATTTTTGGTTGATTTGAATGTTGGGTTAATATTGTAGGGGTGTGATGCGTCTATTTTGCTAGAGAATGCACCGGGCATAGAGAGTGAACTGGATGCCCCAGGAAATCAAGGCATTCAAGGTCTTAACATCGTCGACGACATCAAATCTGCTGTCGAAAAGGCTTGCCCTCGTACTGTCTCCTGTGCCGACATCTTAGCCATTGCCTCCAAAGAATCCATCGTACTGGTATACATGCAGCCCTTTTTATAAATAGTAAAGTGTGCAGTTTGGACTGCACAATAGATACCTCACCTTTTTTCAATATCATAGACAAAGTAGTAATATATACATTTGAATATTAAGGCTGGAGGGCCGAGCTGGATTGTGCCACTGGGACGAAGAGACAGTAGAACGGCCAATAGAGAAGGAGCCACAAACAACCTTGCCAGTCCCTTCGAAGACCTCGATACACTCAAAGCCAAATTTGGTGTTTTCGGCCTGGATTCCACTGATCTGGTGGCTTTGTCCGGTAAAATAATACTAAAATTAATTTAATTAAACGGCTGATTCTGATTACATTAATTAAACTCATTATTAATGATTGAATTTTATTAAATAGGAGCACATACATTTGGGCGTTCAAGGTGCGCATTTTTTAGCCAACGATTTGCCAACTTCAACGGCACAAACAGGCCAGACCCAACGCTAGACCCAGCCTACAGAGAGCAGCTCCGAAGAATTTGCTCTAGTGGGTCAGAGACACGAGCCAATTTCGATCCGACGACCCCAGACAAATTTGACAAGAACTATTATACCAACCTTCAGGGGCTTCGGGGGCTTCTACAGAGCGATCAAGAGCTATTCTCAACTCGTGGGGCTGACACAGTCGCCATTGTGAACCGTTTTGCGAAAAGCCAAGGCCAGTTCTTCAAAAGTTTTGGTGTGTCTATGATTAAAATGGGAAACATTACCCCTTTAACTGGAAACAAAGGAGAGATTAGATTGAGCTGTAGGAGAGTGAATCCAAGTAGGCCTAGAGGTGATGAGGGACATGATGTTATGTAACTTTGTTTAGTTGTGTTGGATGGTTTCTTAATGTCGTTTTTATGGCTGCCCGGTCCCTTCTTTTGTTGTCTGAGAAATGTTCAATAAAATTTTAAAAAAAAACTATCAGTCGGCAGCGTGGGTGTCTTGCTTTTCCCCGCAACGAGGTTTCGGCTAAACCCTTTTTTTTCAAATTTTTTTTAATTGCTTCGAGATTCGTGCATCCTTAATCGTTATGTCCCACGGCTCCCACACACCACCCACTACGGCCACCTTAAAATTACAAATATGAACCCACTCCCTTTCCTTATTTAATTATTAAAAACTTTAACAAACACCTCATCACAGCCGCGGATTTAGTGGCCTATCCCACTTTATGTTTGTGATATTGCACTTAGATATATTGGAGAGTCATTTTAAAATGATAAGAAAATTACATTTAAATATGTAAAATTTAATAAAAATTTAACTTTGAGTGATTATCAAAGTGTTCGAAGTGAATCAACTTGAAAATAGTAATTTTGACCATTTAAAAATCACTCTTAAAAATGCACTTAGACCATTGACTCTCAAGTAGAGCTTCATCAAGGCTAACTTATTTCCCAATTTTTAGCTTATAACCCTACGCTTTAGGTTGAATTTGATTCCTTCAAAGTTATTCAACTACTTAATAAGAATGAGGTTTCTTTTGTTGAAATTGGTATTATTACTAAGGATATTCTTTTTGTGCATTTTTTGAATATCTCTAATGAGGTTTTTATCGTATACCATGCGATCGTGTAGCTACTGACTATGCAATGAGTATGATAGTCTACACGATTGTTTAGCGCACATGCCTTGCGTCGAGTATCAAATACCGTGCGATAGTTTACCCCTCGAGCGTCTACATGATCATGTAGACAATGCAACACGATCGAGTAAACACTTTACACGATCACGTAGCATTAACTATACGATCGTTTAGCAAATGTTACATGATCGCGCAGAACAATTCAACACGAACGCATAGCCAAAACTAAACAATCGTCTAGCATAAGCTACATGATGCGACCATCGTTTCGTCTTCTCCATCAAAGTGAACTGAAACTCTTGCGTTTGAAGCTTCTTCACGAATGACTCAAAAACTCTAAACTAATACAGACTCGATTGCAAGAAATAATGCCCAAAAATGCAGAGGTCCTTACAATTAACTTTTGTAAAAGTAAACAGAAAGCAACAAAAGAGACAACTATCTTGAAATTATCCATCAACAACATCCACATACATTTAACGATTAAACGCATTGTAGAAACTTAAAACCCACCAAACTGTAAACAAAATTCAATACAACAAATAGAATTTGGAAATCATAACACAACCTGGCTCTGATACCAATTGAAGGAACTCTTTTGACAAAGAACCTTTGAGCGAAAGCGGATCGTTCAAATCCCATTTCGATTGAACGCATACATTTACGGTAAACAGAACAAATTATGCATAAAACTAAATTACAGTATGCTTTTGAATAAATAAACAAGAGTTTAGATATTATACCTTTGAAGAACCTTCCTTCGCGTTAATCCCTCGAACTAGCTCGTTCATGAACGCGTCGAAAAAGTCACGAACTCCCTCGAACAGCAGAAAGCAACAACGCAAACTCGAACCAAAAAGGGGCACTACCACTTAATGACCTTGGTATTCTCGGTATGGGAATCCATGAGTGGTGGACTCTGACTAATTTTGGTTAGAGGGGAGTTTGGAGTTGGAGGAAGAACACGATCGAGGAATGAACAAAGCTATCGTGTAGGCAATCAAGCCTATCGCATAGACTTTCTTACTCGGTCGTATAGTCTCTCAAGGAAATCGTGTAGTCACTAAAATCGTGTAACACTTCACTTATGAATAAATAAAATTTGATTTTATTTATTCCATTTTGCCATAAAATCGAATAACTTCCCAGTAAGGGTGGTTAGAAAGAAAAATGGTTAATTATAAATAAAAATGATAACCAACTTATTATATTATATTTATAACATATCGTTTTCATATTGCATCATATACAATATATAAACCATGGTTCTTTTTCTCTATTTTATGACATTTAATATAAATCATATTTATATTAAATTTAATAACTATGAATCTTATTCATAGAAAATATATTTGAATCATATTCAAATATTTGTTCCTCCAATTAATCAATAATGTATCAAATACATTATGTCAATTATATCATATATAATTAAATTCCCTCTTATTAATTTGAACATTTCAAATTAACCTAAAAACTGATTCTCAACTTAAATTCATTGAACTATCAAGTGGACCTTATGGACCTGTAGCTTGAAGCTTCAATGGTACGTGAATAACTAATTAAACTCTTTAATCACATTATCTACCATCAATTAACTGTCGGACACTCTACTAAAGACTGACAGCTGCACTCTTCACCTATAGATATATTTCTGTGTCCATTGGATATAACCAATCAACAGTACGATGACCCTTCACAAATTTCTCATAAGTACAGCTGGGCCAAATGACGTTATATAATGAGATTAAACATTTCGTGGTCCGGTCTTATACAAACTCCTTTATATAGAATATCCTTGATCGCATGTCTAATACAGAAATAATTAGAATCAAATCATTTGTAGCACTTTACAACATTTGTAACACCTACAAAGTAGGCCATACTCGTAATGTCACCAGGATAAGGTACCCAACCTTATCCATATACTACAGACCATTTAGGTTATCATTTAAACATGATTCATCTGTATATCACCACATACATGTTTAAGTTACAACGATAACCATGGATGTTAGTTTATTTGTTTGTGGTTAATGCAACTAAAATATCATATATTTCATAGACAGAAGTGAATAAAATATCATATAGTATTAATCACATAAATGTTTATTCATACAAGGTTTACAAATTACAGGACCCTACAAGATTTAAGGCATCAACCCCAATAGGAACTCCAAAAAACCAGGTTGAATTGGTCAATCGGACCAGTCCAGACAATCTGGACCGACTGGTCAGCGCGTAAGGCGAAGTCAACGGACTAGAGCGCACAGGTCGACGGGTCGCGAAATGGGCACGCGAGGCGGGAACCGGGTCGGACATGAATGAGACTAACATGTGCAGGGGCTCCACCGAGTCAGGTTGTGGTGTCGGGTCAGGTGCACGGATCAGAGCTCAAGCGAGACATGGAGAAGACAGCTTGCATGCAGGTGGGTTGGGTCGAGTCGCCGGGTCTGGATCAACAATTTCGAGTATGGGAGTTAGCAAACGAATCTGCACTGATTTCTTCTCCAAATTGATGTTGTCCTCTTTATTGGAACCGAGCAATTACAACCTAATAACAACTCTAATTACTCTAGAAAATTTACAGATCCTTTGCCACACATTAATGCTCATATACATTTGGGCAATTATAAATTTCAACAAGAAATTAAAAGAAACTAATGCCAAAATCGTAAAATATCCACTTTAGTCCACAATTCATTCAATAAATGAAAAAAAAACACCCACCATATGCAATACAACGTTATAAGCATGCTCTGATACCAATTGATAGGACATAAAGAAAGCATGCAATAGCGGAAGCGAATGATCGATAACGTTCTAATTACATAAAACTAAGAATAAACATGCATAAAGGGTTAGAAAATACACCCTTAGTAGAATCCACCGCAATCATCCTCTTTGACCTCGACCGACACCATCAATGGTAAATCCCCGCTTTTCTCTGGTTGATGAACACGATGGAGGGACCATTTTATTAGTGAAGACAATGGAATTTCACTCTAGTAAAGTGTAGAGTAAAGAGATTTTGGTGGAAGAGTACAACCAAAAGTCAAATAAGTATTATTCTTACACATTTCAAAAACCAAACTATTTATAGACAAATTACATGCAAAATCCTATCTTGCATGTCTTCCACCTCAAACTCCACTAGCATGTAATCATTAGGTGTCACGTTTTAGAAGTTCCACTTCAAAGTTCACTTAATTATTTAATTGTAAATTATATCTCATATAAAATATAATTTTCCCTAAAGTCCAAATTTGAACATTTCAAATTCTTATTTCACCTAGTTCTTCAATTTTATCCATAGTGAGCTAATAAGGAGACTCGATAGACTTACAGATCATGGGCTCCAACGATCCGAGACTAACCGGTTGAATTCTTTAACCTAGTTAATCAATATTTGTTAACTAATAGGACTATCCACTATAGCCTGTAGTTGCATTCCTCTCACTATAGATATATTATGTGTCCATTTGATATAACCATGATAAGTAAGTCAACCCTTCATGGTTGTTCGTAATAACAGTTGGGTCATAAGTTTTTTTACCCCCGAGATTACATCTTGCTCCTTAAGTCCCACTGATCCTCTAAAGAATAATTGGTTTGTGATCCAATCACTAAACTGAGTCCCTCTCGGGTCAATGAGAGAGTGGGGCCTCTTGTGCAAGACCCAGAGTTAGCATTTAAGGGAAAAACTTCTCTACTATCCCTAAAAGCGGGTAGGGGTGAATTTCGTCTTGCATCTTATGTCCCCAGCTATTTACCTGGTCTTACCCCTAAAATGGGAGGCTTATTGAGCAGGCGCTGTTGAGCCAACCCTCACCCATGCAAATCTAAGGATAATATCAAACAAACAGGAGTTCATAGTTGGCTCAAGATTAAATTAAGTTACCCAGGTCATCGCTTTGAAATAGTCAGTCTTAAATAGTAAATAATGTTATAAAGTAAGAGTGACTTATTTGTTGGTCCAATCTTATGCAAACTCATTGCATAGGTCGCCTTGACTCCTCATGTCAATACATGAACGAATCAGGATCACTTCGTTTGTAGCACTTTACAACAAATTGTAACAACTATAGAGTGGGCCGCATCCGATAGTATTACCAGAATAAGGTACCCAGCCTTATTCATATACTATAGACCATTTTGGTTATTTACCGAACTTGATCCATTCTTATGTTTCCACATAAAGTTTATGTATTCATATAATAGTCATGGATCTTTAGTTTATTTGATTTAGACTTTACAAGTGCAATTCACATATTCAACAACAGTTTTATTGAATAAACGTCAATAACATCTTTATTGATAATAGAATATGTTTAACATGACAAACTGCGAGTTTTAGGACATACAACCCAATATGTATATATTCCTAGTCCTTCCGTAGACGATCCACTTGGTGAGGATCCCACTTCTATCCATGATCATGAAGGTATTGTCCCCATAAAGATATCATCAGAGGGCGAAGATACGAGTGGTTCATCAGTACCTACAGTAATCGAGATGAAGGACGAGGTATTCTTTTCTGATGTTCATGTAATTGGTTCTTTAGGGTTTATGTCTTTCATGACAAATATTTATTTGTTTGTATCCTTCAGATGATGATAGCGAAGTAATTTCGTCGTCTCAGTCTCTGGAGGTGGTCCGTCGGGAGTGCACCACCAAGAAGAGGGCAGTCCCATGGAAGCTCCGTAGTCCTATTAGAGAAAGAAAAAGCTATGAAACCGTATGATTAGATACCTAAAATCCTGACTAAGTTCGAGAAGCATTTTTTTTATTATATCGGAGATCCTAGGACGGTCAATCAGACCTCGAGAACTGTTTGGAGCATACAGAACATCCATGGTTCATGAACTTACTAACATTGGGGACATTTACTGATAATGATGTAAGTTATTGAAAAAGACAATAGGATGACTCGTCACTCGATATGCAAATATTAAACAAAAAGCAGTGACCACAACTGTAACAACAAAATTATCAACAGCAAGTAAACAAGTAAAGGCACACAACAGTTGATAACACAATTCGATGATAAATACCTACGTCTAAAAGACAGAGTGCCTAGGAAAGATAATCCACTAATATTAAAGAGTTAAGCAGTTCACAACGTAGTAATTATCTATAATACACCAAGTACTACAGTGGCTCATGTAGAGCTTAACTCACACGTCACCTAGGCTCCCCTAGATATGAGACTCCCGCTCAACTGAACTTAGGCTCCCCCTAAGTATGTTAATATTAGTGTCTGACACTTTGACACTTGATAGTGTGTGAGACTTCTCTCAACTTGATTATCTTCCTCTTGGATTAACGAACTATCTTCACTGACAAATCTTAGGTCCTCTTAAGACAGAGAATTCCTTTTCTGAAGTTGAGTCTTAGACTCCCCCTAAAACTGAGAATTCCTTCTCTGGTAGCAATGACTTAGGCTCCCCCAAGACCGTGAAAGTCTTCGAAGTGTTGCACTCAACGGATGAAGAACATGTACAACAAAATAATGAGCAAACGAGTAAGAACATGATGTAGAATAGTTTGGCCGAAATACAGAAAAACATCTTGCTTAATTAAACAAATACGACAACCCTAAAAGGTTTGCAAAACTCACTTTAAATAATCTAATCAGATCAAGGAAATAAGTCCTTATTTGGAATAAAAAGTTGTGCTTCAAAAAGGAACAAATTAAACTAAATATCACAGACGGTGAAACATGTTGAGAGAAATTAGATTGTGCATCAATTTTCTCATTCTTTGCTATTATAAAGTCTTTTGAACATTGTTCATTGTTGCATATGTGATATGTGAAATCAATGTTTAGATGTTTTAATGAAAATAATCTAAGGAATGCATCTACATAGACAAATAGAGCAGTTCAACTTTCAAAGGTCAAATGCAAAGAGTTTGCATAATTGTATATGTTAATTTGAGAAATGAGTTAGACAATTAGATCTTTAAATATGAGGTTTGATAAGAGTTATCGTAACTTATGACTTTGAACAAATATTAATGATCTTGTGTAGACAAGAAAGTCATTAATTGATAAGTGGATATTTCTCATGTTTTATGTTAATGACATATCACTCATTGTGAATGATATAGAATAAAAATTTGACTACATAATCAATTAGGGACATAATATTAAGTGAGTCTCAAGCATCTTACATTTATAAAATGTTTGTCAAATATTACATGCAGAACTTCAAAAGAAATGGTAATGTGTCATTCTAATATGAAATTAAGTCTAAAGAAGAGTATCCTAAGACATCTCAAGTGCTGACGACAAATGATTAATTATCTTCTCTTAGTAGGAGACAACTAATGTATAAATAAGACTTGATATACAGTTATATCAGTTATATCAATGGTGTGACTATTTAGTACAAAATACAAATCTTTCTCAAAGTATTTATGGATAGTGAGAAATTTTTGTGTATAGTGTTAAGATATGATCTTTCACAAGATACACTAGGACTTAAAAATAATTTAGATAAATCTACAGTAAGATAAATTTATCCTATGTGGTGGAGGTTGGTACACAAGACAATTGTTTTTGCTTGTAAAGCAAAACTTTGTGTAGCCATAAAATATTCTTAAAGATCTAAAAAAGCTTCAATTGTGAGTTAGTCTATCACACTTTTATGAGATAATAGTGGTGCAAAGACTAAGACTAAGGATATTAAGAAACACCATTGTCTAGAGTAAGACATATGGAGAGAAAGTATCATGGTAGTTACCAGAATGACTTTGAATGACAAACGTTTGATTCATATAAAATGACTCTCTAGGATAAAGTATTTGAGAACCACCTAGAATCTCTAGGATTACAAGACATGTCTCTTTTTCACTAGAGCAAGTGGGAGATCATATTGAGTATAGAGTATGCCCCAGGATACATGTCTAATCGATTTTCACTGGCTTTAGTGCAAGTGGGAGATTATTGAGGTTTGTGCCCTAAAGCCTCATAATTAATTAGTTTATTAATTTAATTATTAATTATGAAATATTAATTTATCCATTAACTAGTAAAATTCAAGGTTAGCATATGTAATCTTGAACAACATATAGTTGACATATAGGTTGGATCATGTTCAAGAGATAACCTAAAATGTGTATAGTATATGGATAAGGTTGGGTGTCTTATCCTGATAATACTATGGATATGGTTTAGTTTGTAATAGTTACAAATAGTTTGATCCAAACCATTCATATGGAGACATGTGAGTAAGGGTATCCTATACAAAGAGTTTGTATAAGACCAGACCGCGGAATATTTAATCTTTCTTTGTAAATCCATTAATTTATGAGATTAATATTTCATAGGATGATCATGTGCGACTCGATCTTAATCCTGGGTGATTTATGAACTTCTGTCTATGAGGTTAATCTCTCGATTTTTATGGGTGAGAATGACCCAAGTTTTCAACCCAATAAGCCTACCATATTGGGGACTTGACTAAATGGGAAGCTGGAAACATAACTTCACAAGATGGAATTAACTCATTCCCGTATAGGGTAAGTATGAGTAGTTCTTTTAAGTGCTGATTTCGGGACTTAAACAAAGGGTTACATCCTCTCACTTACTCGAGATGGACTAAGTTTATGGTTGGATCATAAACTAATTGTTTATTAAAGGAATCAATGGTATTTAAGAAAAAGAAGTAATTACAAGGGTAAAATGGACAGCCCAGTTGTAATTATGAACAACTCGTGAATGATTGATTTGCTTATATTGATTAAATCCACAGACACAACTTGTCTTACAGTACGGAAGAATTCAACTATAGGTCTAAAGTAGCTAGTCATGTAGTTAATGAATGAAGGTTAATTTAATTAAAGAATTTAATTAATTAATCTCAGATCATTGAAGCTTATAATATGTAGATTCATAAGGTCCCTTTGCTAGCTCATCCAAGATCAACAAGGATCAAATATGTTGAAAGAAAATTTGATTTTATGAGAGAAAATACTAATTGTATTGAATACAATTAATTACATGATTTGTTATAAAGTTTTTTGGAAAGAAATTCAAATTGTAACTTTATAATATAGAGAATTGATTTATCTGAATATGATTCAAATAATTAATTATTTGGATGAGATCCATATAAAGTTATTTAATTTAAATAAATTTGAGTTATATAATTGACGGAAGAATTATATAATTAATTTGAATTGGATTCAAATAATTAATTATTTAATTAGGATTAGATTCAAATTAAAAATTCTGCAGGAGATAAATATTTAGTTATGATTTAAATATTATAAATCATTTAGTATGAGATATTATTTTGAAGATATTTAATATTATTTGATATTATTAAATATTTAATTTAAAATATATAGGAGATTTTGTTGTGGTCACGTACGTGTAAAATTCTAGCGGATTTTGAATGTACTAAAAGGTTCAAAATTAAAATAATATCTAAATATGCATATTGCAAAATTTAAAATAAAAAGATTAATATATATATATTGAAAATTTAAAATTTAAATTTTAAAATAATATATAAATCTAGAAAAAGTTAAAATTTTAAATTAAAAATTAAATATAAATATAGCAAAATAATATATAAACATCCCCATTGTAAAATAAAAAAACAATTATATATTGAAAGTCTGAAATTTAAAAATTAAAATAATGTATAAATTTTAAATATTGGAAAATTTTAAAAATAAAATTAAAATATAAATATTGAAAATCTTATTTTTTAAAAAAAAAATTTGCAAAATTATTAAAGAAAATAAATAAAATATAAAAATGAAATAAAATAAAATAGATATCGAAAAAATAAAACAAAAATGCATTACTTAGGAATTGAACTCACAGCCAATTAGTAAGATTGATGAACTAGACGTATACTCTACCAACAGCCAAGGCTGGTTTTTATGCATATAAGGAACGATAAAATATAAAACAGAAATAAAATTCGGTCAAATTTGGTCCTATTTTCACAAACGTTTCTTTAAAATTTAGAAACAAACAAATTGGAACAAATTATCAACAAGTCTGCTTCTCAAAAAATGAAAAATGAGAATGTTATCAAACGGATCCATAATAGTATAAATCGAACTGACTAACCAAAGTGAACCAAATTGATTTTCTATCATAATTTGAATTGAGCCGATATAGTTTAGTTTGGTTTCGATTTGTCCAAATCAACCTAGTTAAATTTTGAATTGGGGTTCCATTGGTTTTGTCACATTTTATTTTTAACGTATAGTTTTTTTTTAAACACAATAAACTTTATATTGATATAAAGAAAAAAGAAAAATGTGATTCTTATCTTGTTCGGCAATCAAAGAATTCTAATATGGATAATCATTACTATAATTTTTAATGGTTTTGTTTTGGTTTAAATTCTATTTTAGCCTCTCTACTTTAAATCTTATTCTATTTTAGTCCTTAAATTTTTAAAAATGTTTCTTTTAATCCCTTAATTTTTAAAAAGTGTCTACTTTGGTCCATGCAAGTAAGATTCTATTAACTCTTAATTATTAAACCGATGAATCGTTTTTTTTTTTTTAAGATTAGGTTATCAAATAAGCTAGCAATGCTGAAAAATCTAGGATTTCAATTTTAAATTAGGTGGTAAAGCTATTTGCTACAGGTCTCTCAACTATAAGATTCGGGTCGTTCATTATTTTGACAAATTGTTTTATCGACACTTTACTTCACATTCATTTTGATCAACACATGTTAGACATAATTTCATCCTTAAACATATTTTAAGTGTTTTTTTCTCTCAATTTTGGGATATTTATAAGATTTTTTTAGGTACTTTTTTCTCTTCCTCCCCATCCCTTCTTATGGATTATTTTTTTTGTGGATTACATTTATTTTCATTTTTTTAAATTTATTTTACATTGCTATGAAATGTTGTATTCCTGGGTTTAAAAGTTTTCATTAGTGTCTTTGATTGAACATACTCATCAAAGTTACACTTTGTATTGAATCTTTTTTGGGTTGTATAATAGAAATCACCTAACTCGGTTGACAAGAAATTAGAACTTTAGATTTTTAAATTTAAAATTGACCAATTTATTTAGCATCTTAGACAAATCATCTAGAACTTAATCATCTAAAAATACAAGTCATCTCGCATTTTTACTAAAAGTTAACGTAAATCTCAAAAGCAATTAAAATTTGTTTACAATAAAATGTTAGATAACAAGTTTGGTCAAATATCACATAAATTATTCTTTTGTTCTACCATGTTAATACTATTGTGTAGTAATGAGTTGAGGTTGTATATTAGTTTTTTTTAGTATAACAATTATCAAGATAGGAGATTCAACCTCCCATTTTTAGGATAAAAAATCATATCAATTACCAATGAGTACTTTAATAGAAAATTATATTAGATAATTGTATGGGGATTTAAGGAAAAGTAAAAAGAGAAAATGAATACCGAAGATATTATTAATAAATTTTAATTAATATATGTAACTTTTTAAATTATAAAAATAAAATTAAAACTAAACCTTAAAAAGTGTGCGTGCATGCAATTTGTGGGGGTAAAATACAAATTTTGTCAATATAGTTTGAAGAAAGTTATAATTTAGTCGTATGATTTTAAAAATTAAGATTTTGTACTTATAGTTTGATAAAAAGCTCATAATAATCCATGTGGTTTGATAAAACTTAGGAAAATTTTATCAAACTATATATACAAATTAAATTTTAACTATGAACTATAGAAGCTAAGGTTCTCTAAAACCAAATTTACAATTGAATCTATATAGAGAGAGGTTAAATTCTAAAACCATGTAAAGGATGTAGTTGAGAAAATTTAGGCTTCGCCAAGTCAGTTGGATCTTGTCTCCTTCTAATATTGCACACCAGTATGTTTCTAGGTTTACTAATATATATATATATATTGTCTTTTTATTCTTTCTATTCGAAGATGTTGATCGATGTTGATATTCCAATTTCTTGAACTGGATTTTGGATTTTGGATGTTATTATCGGTAATTTGTTGTTTTCTTTTGTCCCTTGGGTTTTACGAATTTCCATTTAAAAAAAAGGAAAAAAATCTAAAACCAAATTCTTCAAATATATATANAAGAATTTAGTAGGGGAAAAAAAAAAAAAAGTAAGATATGCAAGTTCGTGGATCCTTCTTGGCAATTCTCAGCTATCTTGAACGCTCCCCATTCCTGACAAGTCAGACGCCATCCAACGGAGACTTCAAAGCCTTTAGAAAGTGAAATATCTATATTATCCTTTTCGAAATAACATATTATAAACCATATATAAATTAAATTGTAAAATGGGATTACGATATGATTTGAATTGGTAAAAATCACACGTGATTTTGACCAACTTGATCGGATTAAATGGCCCGGGAGGGGACCACTAAAACAGACTTTTTTCTATTTTATTATTATCATTATTTTCTAATATTTTATTCATTAAATAGGGCTGCACCTACTGGCTACCGTCACGTGTCGAACACGCTTCCACTTGTATCCCTCAACGCAAATTTTGGAAAACCGTGCATCGCATCCATTTTCCACTTTACTTACAACTCCTCATTTTTCTCATAATCTTATAAAACATATCATTTTTTTTTATTAAAAAAACAACATTTTCTCCCCAAATCTTATTCAATTTTTTATTCCATTCTTTAAAACAAGAATCATTTTATTTTATATTATTATTTATTTAATTCTTCTTTCTGTTTTTAAATTAATACAACAGATCCAATAAATACTAATGAGTTTGTTTAGATTACATTATCAACATAAGAAAAATAATACAGACTTCTGACCAATAAGATAATATTTGGAATTTAATCAGAGTTTAATGAGTAAAATTGATATTTTAAAAAGTTGAAATAAAAAAAAAAACAATCGATACAGAAAATTGATCCAAGTCTATATACTATTTAAAAATTCAAGATTTAAAGTAAGGGTTGAATATAATTTAAAAAAAAAAAAAAACAAAATCATATTCAAATCCTCAATTATTTCTATGTAAATTTACCAATAAATTTTTAAACAAAGAAATATTGTTTTTTTTTAATGATTCTTAACTCGCAAAGATGATAAATAATTTTAAACTAAAGTTCTAGATAGTAAAATTTTTGGAAATAAGGCTAGTTGCATAAATAGCTCAAAATAATAGAATATGTAGTATAAGGATAAAATAATTGCATATATAGATCAAAAATAGTAAAAGACTAAAAAAATCATGCCTAGCCACCATTTTGCTCGCTTCTTCCAAGTTTTCTCAAATTAAAAGCTATCAATACCAATCGATGATAGCCACTGATAGCTACTATCAGCTGCTATGCTGATAGCTTCTATCAATTGCTATTGATGATAATTGCTATCAGCAATAGCTTTCAATTTAAGAAAAATTAATACAATCTTGAAATATTAGCTTTTAATTTGCTATCAATTATCAATAGCTATCATTGAGTCACTTTCATCAATTGGAATCAATAATAGATTTATAAATAGTGATCAACTTTGAAAGAAGACCCACAACTTTGATTACCACATTAGCTATCACTAATAATCTTTTATCATGTCTATCACTGATAGCAGCTATCAGTCGCTATCATTGATAGACTGTCATCAATTAGAATCAACCTTGAAATATTAACACTTAAGGCTATCAATGATAGATTTTGATTACTAGTTATCACCTTAGAAAGAAACTCGATATATAGATATCACGTAAGTTCTATCATCGATATCACTAACATCACTCATATTATGGTTATCAGTGATAACTTCTTTCACTGATAACATCACTGATAAGATGTTATTAATGATCTCACTGATATCATGCTATCAGTGATAGTTCTCTATCACCGATAACGTGATATCAGTGGTAGCTTCTAAAATCGATAACATGCTATTAGTAGTAGCTTCTATCAATCATAGCCATTAGACACTTTTTTACCCTTTTCTTGTCCTTCTCAAATATTTATAAATCCCTTTTCTTTTCGATGATAGCTTCTATCACTGATAAACATGCTGTTAGTGATAACTTCTAGGCATTCCAGTTACATTTTAGTTCAAGATTCAACTTTATTAATTAAATTCACTAAGTTGGCTATCAATGATAGATTTATATAAGTGGCTATTAACTATGAAAATATAATCAAATATTAAGCTATCAATGATAGAAAATATTAGTGGCTATTACTGATAGACTTTCATTTGTTATTTATATTCATTATTTGTTATAACAATCAAACTTGATGATCGGCTTGTTGGTGTTAAGTCACTTATGAATTGAGTACTTTCAAGTCTTGGGTACAAAACTCAGCCTCATAATTCTCCTGAAAAAAAGGAAAGAAGTAAAAACCGAAGAAGGGAAATGTACAAGAAGATAAGAAGCGAGGGCGAAATTAAAAATTTAAAAGAAAATTCAAAGACTGACTAATCAACTCATCCATATTTAAAAATGTAATATATTTTTTAGATTTTTTTCTCTTATTCTACTATGTATTATAAATATCTTGAAAACGTATGAGACCAATATGGACAGAGTATTAACTATTTGGATTCTTTCCATATGATAAAGTTGGATTAGAGGAAGAAAACAAAGGAATGGTTTGAGGTTTCATATAATATCCTTTCAGAAAAAGTAACTGCACAATTTGACACTCTTTTTATAATTTTTTTGGATAGAGACAACTTTATAAATTAATTTCCAATAATAATCCGGATTAGGTAGCTACAACCTCGTCTTCTTTCACAACTCTCTAATATTAAATTCAAAATATTATTTTACCAAAAAAAAAAAAAAAAAACGGTGCATTTGAATTCAACATATATATCCAAAACACATCTACATCTATATATTATTTTTTACTTACATTAATCAAAGACCTGAATTATACTTTATACTCAGAATAATAAATTTAGTATAAATAATTGTAGGGATCACGTCCTGTTAGGCTTCTTCCATTCCTCTTCCAAATATTTAAATAAGTTATCTTTAGAAAAATGTAAAACTATTCATGAAAATAGTAAAAAATAACATTGATGGACACTAATAAACTTCTATCCGCGTCTATCACATCGTATCAATTTTTATCACTAAACTGATAGACTAATAAACTTCTATTGGCCTCAATAAAAAAAATTAAATTTTGCTATTTTTTGTAAATTATTTTTCTTATTTTTTTTATTTTTGAAAATCTCCCTATTTTGTTTGGTCTTGAATTTTTTTTTTCTTTTATGGGCACAACATGTGTCTATGGATGTATTATAGCACAATGTGTCCACTACTATAAATTATATATGTAATTTATATACACGTATATAAAAATAATTATAATCATATTTTTATGTGATAGAAGTTTGTGCACATGAATATTCGTAATTGTAACAATATTCATGATGGGCAAGATCTTTGATTTTAGGTCTAACACATGTTTATGCATTTAAACCATTAAACTAGTACAAATTGGAGTAAGAAATTAAGATGGCAGTATAACCCAATACGAAACGAAAGCCTAAAATATCAAAATGTTCATATTTAATTACGGGTGGAATGATTAGTCAATAATTAATGTAATAAGTAATAACCTTGAATCCATCGACAACTTGTGGCCCAAGCTTAATGGCTGTGTATAAAAGGCTAAAAGCAAAGCTCCATCTCCACAACTTATTGACAAAACCAAAAAGCTAGCAATGGCTTCCCCTAAACTTACAGCCTTAGTTGCAGTGTTAGCTTTGATGGTGGGATGCTCTCAGGCTCAGCTTAACCCTTTCTTCTACACCTTCACATGCCCTCAGCTGCCTTTTGTTGTTCTGGATGTGGTCTCACGAGCTCTCCAAACTGACGACCGAGCAGCTGCCAAGCTCATTCGTCTCCACTTTCATGATTGCTTTGCCAATGTACGTTTCATACTTAGCCAATTATAGATTTGTTTGAATTGGCTATTTTTTTTTAAAAAAAAAAAAAAAAAAAAACTTTAAAACACTTAAAAAATCAATCTACACCTTCTCTACCTATTGATCTAAAAACTAAAGTAACTAATTAGGGAGAAAAGTTTAAAATAAATGTAGGGGTGTGATGGGTCTGTGCTATTGGAAGATGTACCAGGCGTAATTGACAGTGAACTAAACGCACCTCCTAATAACGGGATCCAAGGCCTGGACATTGTGGACAACATCAAAGCAGCAGTTGAAAGTGCTTGCCCACGCGTTGTTTCCTGTGCCGACATCTTAGCCCTTTCAGCTCAAGTTTCTGTCGTATTGGTAATTATTATTTTTGGTTTCCTATTGTTATAATTTTTTATTTAATAAATAATTAATAAAGCCAAATTGTTAATTATTGTACTAGTCTGGAGGACCAGCGTGGATTGTTCCACTGGGTAGAAAAGACAGCAGAATAGCAAACAGAGCTGCAGCCGCAAATCTTCCAAGTCCGTTTGAAACCCTGGACGTGTTGAAAGCCAAATTCGCGGCATTTGGGCTGGATTCTACAGATCTTGTGACTCTATCAGGAGCCCACACGTTCGGTCGATCAAGATGCCTCTTCTTCACGGGACGGTTCGACAATTTCAACAACACCGGCCTGCCAGACCCGACTTTGGATGCTGCTTACAGGGAGCAGCTCCGCCAACTTTGTACCACTCCAGTAACGCGAGTGAACTTTGATCCAATCACACCAGACACCTTTGACAAAAACTATTACATCAATCTCCAAAACCACAAAGGGCTCCTCCAAAGTGATCAAGAGCTTTTCTCAACCCCTGGGGCTGATACAACCGCCATTGTCAACACATTTGCTGCTAGCCAACTTCTGTTCTTTATTCAATTTGGTAATTCCATGATCAAAATGGGGAATCTAAGCCCTCCACCTGGCACCCCATCTGAAGTCAGATTGAATTGTAGGAGGATCAACCCAACCACTACCTTCCATGATGTTATCTAACTTTATCTACACTATCCAATCCTCTCAATCAAATAAGCTTCCACTTTGTTGTTTATATCTCTTTGTTTAAACGTCTGAATCCCGTTCATTAATTCTGTTGGATTAATATTTTGCTAGATATGCTTGGTTGAAAACTATGGATTGATATCCGAAAGTTTTTCAATTAAGTGTGAATGTGATGTAAAATAACGAAGTCAGAGGTTGGATTGCTTTGCTTTTATTTACAATATATATTATTATATCGTACTGGTTGAGTGAATTCAAACATGTTTCAATTATAAGATATACTTTTTACCTTATTTGAAATTGAAACTTATCTTACATCAAGCAATTCAAATTTCAAACCAATATTGATACATAAAGTTAATGAGTTTCGAAACTGAAAAATTCCTAATGGTACTAATATGGAAAATACCTCCATTTATTACTTATTACAATAATAGAATTTAAGAATTATGTGGAGTTCATAAAATAAACGAATAATAAATATTATAAGAAATTTTCTGTTTAAAAATATATATGTGAAAAGATTTCAATTGAAGTATGTTAGGTTTGACAAGTATGAAAAATAATGACGAGGTAATTGTCAAAAAAAAAAAAATATATTTACCTTAATATTACTTTATCTATAATATATTTGTTCATCTATCCTTCATTACCGATAATATTTTGAACAATAATTAAGTGCAACCATTTAATACCATCTATCCTATTCTTTATGTAGTAAAAAGAATAAAATTATTATTATTTTTTTTTATTGGTGTGCGGGGGGATACACACAAACTTTTTTCCTAACATTTTTGTCCTCAAAATTTTTAATTTTACCTATTTGTACCTGTTGATTTTATTTTACTTCTCTAACTTTTTTTTTTATATAAAATTATACATCTAATATCTAAATTTAAGATTAATTTATATTCTAACAATATTGCAACTCCGAAAAAATACAAGCATTTTCTAAAATAAAGGTTATGTTGTGAATCTGAGGATCACAATGGAAATATGGATACTAAAAAAATATAATATTAAAATAAATATAATATAATAATAAAATAAATTAAACAAAATATATAAATTAACAAAATAAAATTAATTAATAAAATATAAAATAAGAAATTTCTCTAAATTCTCCATTTTCTCCAATTTTTATGGACTTTATCTAATGTATGTCTTTCAAAATCCCCCAAATGTCACCATTTATAGGCAATTTGACAATTAGGAGGTGGATTACATAGACACTAATAGTGTGTAATCTTGAGACACATGGACAACACATGGGGTAATAGATAAGTGACACATGGCCAATGGACACTAATAATGAGCATCTACGTTACACTTAATTTAACATATGTATAACATTCCCCCTTAGATGTCCATTATATATGAAATATGCCTCATTAAAGCCTTACTAGGAAAAGCTCAATGAGAAAAAAAAAATCTAATGCAAGAAAAACAGTACATATTTTATATAATCTGATATTCTTAAAAAATATATTTACTCTCTCTCAAGGAAACATCACTTGAGTTATTTGAGTCGCCGCATTCCAATGTTGTGCACCAGTTTTTCAAAGATTGTGGTAGATAATGTCTTTGTAAATAAGTCTACCAGGTTATCTTTCAAACAAATTTGTTATACAGTAATGTCGTCATTTTCTTCAAGATCATAAGTGTAGAAAAGATTTGGTGAAATATGTTTTGTTCTATCTCCTTTAATATACCCTCCTTTTATTTGGGATATGCATGATGTGATGCCTTCGTATAATATCATTGGAAGATTTTTACTAGAAGACAAATCACATATTCCACGAATTTGTTGAGTCATTGATCTTAGCCATACACATTCTCGACTAGCCTCATGAATTGCAAAAATTTCAGCATGATTTGAGGAAATGGTTGTTATGGTCCGTTTCACCGATCGCCATGATATAACAGTTCCTCCACATATGAACAGATAATCTATTTGAGATCTAGCTTTGTGTGGATCAGATAAATATCCAAAATTTGTAGAACCAACTAGATCAAAATTAGATTTATTTGAATAAATCAAACCCATGTCAATCTTTCCTTGAAGATAATGTATTGTATGCTTAATTTTGTTCCAATGTCTTTTTGTTAGAGAAGAACTATATCTTACTAATAAATTGACTGAAAATGCAATATCTGGTCTTGTATTATTAGCAAGATACATAAGTGCAATAATTGCAGTAAGATATGATACCCGAGGACCAAGAAGTTCTTCATTATTATCTCGAGGTCGAAATATATCTTCTTCACATTTGGTGAACGAACTTCCACTGGAATGTTCTATAGATATACTTTGTCCATATAAAATATTTTCAAAACTTTTCCTATATAAGTTGACTAATGAACAAATATCTAATTTTCTAAATGCTTGCTAAATGCTTAATTTGCAAGCGAAGACAAAAAAAAAAAAAAAAAAAAAATTCGAGATCTTTCATATCAAATTTTGTCTTAAGATATTCTATTACCTTTGATAGCTCTTTAGATGTCCTAATTATATTTAAGTCATCAACATATACAGTTATAATAGCAAATCCTCACTATGATTTCTTTATAAAAACACATGGACATATTGGATTATTTTGATATCCTTCTTTCAATAAATATCCACTCAGGCGATTGTACCACATTCATCCTGATTGTTTCAATCCATATAACGATCTCTATAACTTTATTGAATACAATTCCCGAGAATCTTATTATATGTTTTAGATACCTTAAATCCTTTTGAGATTCTCATATAAATATCATTATCAAAAGATCCATATAAATATATTATGACTACATCCATAAGATGCCTGTCTAGATTTTAATACACAGTCGACCAATTAAATATCTTAGTGTAATTGCATTTACTATTAGAGAATACGTCCACTCATAATCAATTCCAGATCTTTGTGAAAAAAACTTGTGCAACTAGCTTTGCTTTATATCTTGTGACCTCGTTATTTTCGTTTCTTTTCCTCACAAATACTCATTTTGTCCCACAGGTTTGATACCTTCTGATGTTTGAACTACTGGTCCAAAAGCCTGACGTTTTGAAAGTGAGTTTAATTTTGCCTTGATTGCTTCTTTCCACCGAAGCCAATCTTTTCTATGTCAATGTTCTTCAACAAATTTTGATTTAGAATCCTCATTTTCAGATATACTATCAAGAGCAACATTATACACAAAAATGTTGTAATAACTACATGAGTTCGGTTCCATCTTTTTATTATCATGACATAGTTTATTGAAATCTCATTATTATCTTTAGGTATTTCACCTTCTTCACTAGTCATGTCAAGAATTTTTTCATGGGTATTTACATCCTCAACCTAGTTTTCTTGACTATTAATTAATTTTTTTTTAGGATTTTTATCTTTGGAACCCACTAGTATACCATGCTTTTAGTGTGCTACAAACTCAATACTGACAATTACTGTGTTGGGATATCAATTTTCTATGAAACATTTACAGTTGATATATGTGATTTTGTTATTTTCTTTGCATCTATTAAAGCATATGGTAACTGATTTGCTATATTTTACAAATGAATTGTCTTCTAAACTTCAAGTTCACATTGATCTGTACGGGGATCTAAATGAGACAATAACTATGCATTCCATGTAATTTCTTTTTCTAACATCTTAATTTCTCCCCCTAATGTTGGAAAATTTGTCTCATTAAAATGACAATCAGTAAATCGTGCAGTAAATACATCATCCGTCAGGGGGAATCATATCCAACATATATTCCTAACCTCCTTTGAGGATCCATCTTAATACGTTGTGGTGGATTAATTGGAACATATACTGTACATCAAAAAATTCTCAAATAGGAAATATTTGGCTCATGATCATAAGCTAATTGTAATGGCGAGTACTTATGATAAACTATCGACCTAATGCGTAGAAGTGACGCTCCATGCAAAATAGCATGTCCCCTTATAGATGTAGGAAGCTTAGCTCTCATAAACAATGGTCTAGCAATTAACTGCGAAAGTTTTATAAATGATTATGCTCAACTATTTTGAGTATGAACATGAGCTATAAGATGTTCAACACTTATCCCAATAGAAATATAATAATTATCAAAAGCTTAGGATGTAAATTCACCAGCATTATCAAGATGAATGGTCTTAATTGTATAATCAGAAAATTGTGTTCTTAACTTAATTATTTGAGCAAGTAATCTTGCAAATATAAGATTTCGACTTGATAATAAAGACACGTGGGATCATCCGTTGCATGCGTCTATTAATACCATAAAATATCTAAATGACCCACTTGGTGGGTTAATAGGTCTACATACATCACCATGAATTCGTTCTAAAAATGTAGGTGATTCAGTCTCCATTTTGATTGGTGATGGTCTAATGATTAATTTGCCTTGAGAGCAAGCATCACATGATAATTCATTAGATTGAAGAATCTTCTGACTTTTCAATAGATGTCCATTTGAATTCTCAATAATTCTTCTCATCATTATAGACCTTGGATGACTAATCTGTCATGCCAAATTATAAATATGTCTAGATTTATAATAAGCATTGCAACATATAATTTTAAAACTATGTAGATTTATCTTTGATTGACTAAAAAACAATGCATTGTCAATTATAAATTTTGTTCCTCTAGGCAAAATAATATATACTTTCCCAGACCCTTCAATTAAGTTTACAAAACCTGATATTGTATTGACTTTTGCTTTTAGCATGGTCAATTTAGAAAAATATTTTCTACTTGTAAGTATTGTATGTGTAGTTGCACTGTCTGCCAAACATAGATTTTCTTTACACATTTTTTTAGTCACCCAACATATGAAAATGATCAAGGTTTCTTCATTAAAAGAAAATAATTACAATAAGAAAAATAATACTTGGAATACACAAAAGTTAACATCTACTAAAAGGAGAAAAAAAAAACATGGAGATGAATAAAAAAAAAAAACATTAAGTCTAGATATCTTCAAAGTCAAAGGAAACACTTGATGTTCCATTAATTCTGTTGATTTTCTCTTTAGGAGATTCAAAGAAGTCCACCACATCCAAATTTGTCATCTGTGATGGGTCAAATATGTCATTATCCTGATATGCAAAATGTGCTTCCACATTTTTCTCTTTTTTCTTCAGGGATCCTTGATAGAGATCAACTAAGTGTTTTGACGTACAATAGGTACGTGACCAATGCCCAGTTATTCCGCATCGGAAGCATTTACTTTTAACACTTTTTGAATCCTTATCTTGTGGAGCTTTTCCTTTGCGATCATAATTTTGTGTGGTTCTTTTTAAATTTAAGTGATTAGAGCGACCACCATGAAAATAATAATTATTTCTTCCTTTGTCACAGTCACGACCTCGACCATGACCACGACTACGACTACGATTATTATTAAAATTCACACCATTCACTTCAGGAAATAGTTTCGTTCTGATTGGTCGAAGGAATGGTGTCATTCCGGTTGGTCGAGATTCATGATTTTTCATTAATAACTCATTATTTTGTTCGGCCACGAGAAAACATGAAATTAGTTCAGGATACTGTTTATAATCTTTCTCTTGATATTGCTGCTGCAAGAGCATATTCGAGACATGAGATATAGAAAATGTCTTCTCAAACATATCAGCATCAGTAATTTTCTCTCTACATTACAACAGTTTTGAAGTGATTTTAAATAATGTGGAGTTGTAATCACTTATTGATTTAAAATCTTGTAGCCTTAAGTGCGTGCATTCATAACGAGCTTTAGGAATAATAACTTTTTTTTATGATCATACCTCTTTTTCAAATTTTTCCATGAGATACGGGGATCTTTTATTGTAAGATACTCCGTTTTTAATCCCTCGTGGAGATGATGACGAAGGAAAATTATAACTTTTACTTTGTCATGACTGGATGTCATATTTCCTTCTTTAATAGTCTCTCCAAGATTCATAGCATCAAGGTGGATTTCGGCATCAAGTACTGATGACTTGAAATTGGTCATATGCTGTGCATGCATGATGATGTGCTACAAGCTCATGTTGGCATAAACTTGTAACGCTAAATGTAATCTTATGCTATGTTAATGCTCATGCACATTTTTATGCGATACTACTTCTAGATATATGCGTTGTTAATTATATGCTTGTATTATGCTATGGAGTAATGCGTTGTCACAAGTTTTCTTGTGCTGAAACCAAGTATAATTCCAACGCAAGTTTCTCAGAGTAATCCGAGGTCGAACACAGGGATTGTTTCCGTTAATGTGTTACTCTTATGATACATGCGACCGGTTTTTACAATTAATAAGAATTGGGTTTGTACATGAATTTAAAATTGCGTTAATAAACTAAATTGCGATGAAAATAAACTTAAGCTAATGTGATACAAGATATAAGATACAAGGTATATATGATGTTGAATTCGAGACTGACTGTGAAGTTGATACAAAGGATCGTGGTATGCGATGGCAAGTCTTTATGGATGAATCAGAAGGAGAAAGAATAATTAGTACAAACGTCACAAGTTTGTTAATTGCGTTAAAGATGTAACTAAGGTTCCGCTTTCCCTTGGCGTACACCTCTCGGAGATCGGGCGCATTCCTATATCTCTATGGTGAAACAAAAATGAACGTGGTGAACGCAAGGTTGCTTCCATCTCTGGAAGTACTTCTCGCTTTAGTTAACACATTCTTCCAACCCTTTCTTGATAGGCGGAATAGCATCTTCACTTCTGCTCTCACAGGTGAAGATGTCGTCTAGCATGCCTTGACTATACTTAATTATTTCCTTAACCCAATTAATTTACTCGCTTAATTCTTGTTAATTACCCATGGGATTAAGAAAACGTCATGGAGAAAATGAATTATGGATGAACGAAAATAGGCAGAGAAATGATAATGGAAATGATCATAACATTCAATATTAAGATAAATCGTCTGATACATGGTGTGAATCATAGACTAAGAAGATGAATACAAGTAATGATAAAGAGATAGAAACAAATACAGAAGAGTGTCAACGTCTTGACACAGATCTAGACGGTGGTTTTGCTTGCCGGCGTATACACATCTAGATGTGTATAAGAGACAGATGCACAACGGTCAGCTGTACACGCGTCAGAATCCTCCGCAATTGCGTTGCTCGTTACATCTTCGATCGTTTGCCCGCATGCGGTGTTGTCATGTGGTTGAAGTTGCGTTGATCGCAAAGCTCTTGATCGATTGTCATATGTGCCGTCATTGTGTTGATCGTCTCTTCATTATTGATTTACGAGCGCAATGCGACATAGATGCGTTGTTTTCAGTCATGAACGCATGCGGTGACTTGATTTCCTGCAAAACAAAACTGAAACATTCTTTTCTACCATCGCAATGGTGTCAGTGGGTGTATTGATGACGATTTATAATTCTCGCATTTCTTAGCCAATTTCTATACTATCAACGCAACTTTTCTTTCTTTTGGCCGCAACATCTAAATAAAACAGTATAAATAACTTGTATTTCGACAAGTTATCAAGTACCCATGACAAATAATTACTGTCGTTGATATCAAGGGTGAAAAATTCTAATTTTGTGAGATTTGTCGTGGCATCACTATCGTAAAATATTGTATTCATATTTAAAAAAAATGTAATAGATATTAAATCTACAAAATAACGTTAAATTATTAATTATAACGAAGAGTAAAAAATCGATATACCTTTAAGGCCTACCTTTAACGAGGAAAACAAAAGGAGCTCATGCTGATAACGTATTGTAAATTTGAGGAGCACAATGAAGACACAGATACCAATAAAATATATATAGTATAATAAAATAAATAAATATTAAGATAAAATAAACATAATATATACATTAACAAAATATAAAATAAGAAATTTCTCTAAATTCTTCACTTCTCCAATTTTCATGCACTTTACCTAATGTGTATGTCTTTCAAAACTCATCAAATGCCACTATCTATAAGCAAATTGGTAAGTAAAAGGTGAATTACATGGACACTAATAGTATGTAATCTTGTGACACATACACAACAAATGGAGTAATGGATGAGTGATACATGGACAATGGACACTGATAATGGGCATCTACATTACACCTAATTTAACATATTTATAATATGTTAGAGTTAATTCCCAAGTATATTTTTATAATTAGCCCTCTCTCTCTTAATTAAAACGTTGTTTGATTCCAATGCTATTCTTTTGGAAAGCCTCGTTAAAAATATTTCTTTTTACTCTTTGATTACTTTTAACAATCATTTAGAAAAATTAATCCACAACATGCAGTTGCGGATCTAGAAATTTTGTTGATAGAGGCTTTATATAATTTAGTAAAAATAAATATGATGAGTAAGGCTGATTTACCACTAGCTTAGCTAGTGGTTTTGATATTATGCAAGCTTTTTATATATATTATATAAAGAGTATAAAGTTGAGGGGGCCTTGAGCCCCCGGGCTCATACTAAATCCGCTCCTAATAACATGTGTGATGCCAAAAGAAAAAAAATTATAATTTTTTTTAGTACTAAAAAAATTTAAAAAGTCTAATTGATACAATATAGTCTTTTACATTATTTGATTCAAATAGTCGTTACTATTTGAAGAGAGATAAAATAGAAATTTGGAAAAATAAATACAAAAAGATGTGATTGTCATTCAAATCTCTAAATTTAGACCGTGATGAATTTCATATTCATGATTCATATCATATTCATATACAAAAGATGCATCATTTCATTTTATATATGTTGGAAATGATTTTTGGGCTTCAGCCTATCGCAAAAGTTAAAAGAAATAGGAGTATATTGCCTCACATTGGAGAATTAAACAATGCCTAAAAGGTATAATTACCGAAGCATGGTAGAGGTAACTCTAAGGTGTGGTGGTGGTAGAAGCATAACTCTTTTACCATACATGTGTTGGGATTGGTGTCCTAATTCTCCCGAAGTCTCGTAGTTTGTAATCTATACATATTGTTATGAATAAAATAAGAGTTATTTTATTTGGCATTTACTCATATCTAATAAAAAAAGTTCCATGGTTATTGTATGAAAATTTAAGCATGTATATAAGATATACAAGTGGATCATGCCTTAACTAATAACCTAAATAGGTCTATAGTATAAGGATTAAGGAGGGATACCTGATTCTGGTGACACTACGGATACGACCCGCTTTGTAGAGGTTTGCAAGTGTTGTGAACTACTACAGATGGTAGATCCTAACCATTCATGTCGAGAAATACAAGAAGGGGTGTCCTAGACAAAGAGTTTGTATAAGACCGGACCAAGAGATGATTCGTCTCTGTATATAACGTTGTTGATACTAGAGACTTACATCTCACCTAAATGACCATAGGTGACATGACCTCAATCCTGAGTGTTTTGGAAACTCCTGCCTTTGAAGGTGGTCCTTTGATTAGTATGGGTGAGAATGGCTATATTGCTAACTCAACATGCCTACCTTTTTGGAGACTTGTCTGATTTGGGAGCTGGGAACTCAGTTACACAAGATGAAATTCACTCTTTCCCCGAAGTAGGGGTAAGTTGGTCAATATCAACTCTCACCCCCAGGTACACCTTAGTAGAATAGTGAATAAGAAAAGAGAAATAGAACCTTGTTGGACATGGTTCGGTCTATGATGAGTTATGCTTATCTTCCAGACTCGTTTTGGGGTTTTTGCAGTGGAAACTCGTGGCAAAGGGTTATACCAAGGTCGAGGGACTAGATATGAGGAAACTTTCTCACTTGTTGCCATGCTCAAGTCTATCAAGATACTCCTGTCCATAGCTACATTTTATGATTATGAGATATGGCAAATGGACGTTAAGACTGTCTTTCTTAATGGTAATCTTGAGGAGACCGTTTACATGGCTCAACCAGAGGGGTTCGAGTTTAAAATCAAGAGCAAAGAGTTTGCAAGCTTAATAGGTCTATTTATGGGTTGAAACAATCGTCTCGATCGTGGAACATTAAGTTTGACAGTGTGTCTACAAGAAGATCATCAATAGATCAGTAGCTTTCCTGGTACTGTATGTGGATGATATCCTACTCATTGGGAATGATGTAGGGTTTCTGACTGACATTAAAAAGTGGCTAGCTGCCCAGTTCCAAATGAAAGATTTGGGTGAGACACAGTATGTTCTAGGGACCAGATCATTCAGGACCGTAAGAACAAGAGGTTAGCCCTGTCTCAGGCATCGTATATCGATTAAATGTTGATCAGGAACAGGATGCAGGATTCCAAGAAGGGTTTGTTAGCCTTCAGAAATGGAATCATTTTGTCTAAGGATCAATGTCCTAAGCACCTCAAGAAGTTGAGGAGATGAGACGAATTCCCTATGCTTCAGTTGTTGGAAACTTAATGTATGCAATGTTATATACCAAACCCGACATTTGTTATGCAGTAGGGATTGTCAGTCGTTATCAGTCCAATCCAAGATTAGATCATTGGACAGCAGTCAAGACAATCCTCAAGTGTCTTTGGAGAATAAGGAACTACATGCTTATGTATGGAGATAAGGATCTGATTCTTATAGGATACACAGACTTTAACTTTCAAACCGATAGGTCTATTTGGCTGAAGAAATTCCTTATAGATTTGGAAGTTGTTCCTATATGGATTTGCCGATCACTCTTTATTGTGATAACAGCGGGGTTGTGGCAAATTCGAAGAAACCTCGGAGTCATTGTTGAGGCAAGCATATAGAATGGAAATATCACTCGATCAAGTAGATTGTGCATCGCAGTGATGTAATAGTCACGAAGATCGCATCGAAGCACAACGTTACTGATCCATTTGTAAAGGCTCTCATGGCTAAAGTGTTCGAGGGTCACCTAGAGAATCTGGGTCTACGGGACATACGGCATTTTGTTTAGGTCAAGTGGGAGATGATACTGGGGTATGCCCTAGTTTATTGTATATTGTACATGTATTTATCTTGTATTAAGCATTAGTCTCCCGAGGCATTAGAACAAGTGGGAGATTGTTGGGATTGGTGTCCTAATTCTCCCGGAGTCTCGTAGTTTGTAATCTATACACATTGTTATGAATAAAATAAAAGTTATTTTATTTGGCATTTACTTATATCCAATAAACAAAGCTCCATGGTTATTGTATGAAAATTTAAGCATATATATGAGATTTACAAGTGGATCATGTCTTAAGTGATAACATAAATAGGTCTATAGTATAAGGATTAAAGAGGGATACCTGATCCTTGTGACACTATGGATACAGCCCACTTTGTAGAGGTTTGCAAGTATTATGAACTACTACAGATGGTAGATCTTGACCATTCATGTGGAGACATGCGAATGAAGGTGTCGTATACAAAGAGTTTGTATAAGACCCGACCAAGAGATGATTCGTCTCTGTATATAACGTCATTGAAGGATCTCAAAACGAGAATTCCATGAGCGGGTTTAGATCGCTCCGATTTTCACAGTGACGGGAATATAAACGATATACATTCTAAATTAACAATTATGCATAATAAAACTCAACAACAGCATGCTCATTAATGGATAAAACATGGAGAAGGTGTTCATTACCAGAGGAAGACGATCTTCGCACTTCTGAACCCAATGCAGCGGAAAACCTCCAACGATCTACCAACATTGGGCTAGTCTCTCATTAGTTACTACACGATCCAAATGTAGACGAACAAGGAATCGGGGACAACACCACCACCAAGGAGACCCAAGTATCCTCGGCGTCAAAAATCCAGAAAGTGGGTTCTGGTAAGTTTGGTAAAAGATGGAGGAGAGAAAATCATGTAGACGACAAGCGCGCACAGAAGGAACTTTGCTATCGTATAGCGGGGACGCTTATCATATAGTAAAAGTACACGATCGTTTAGGAAAATCTAGACGATTGTTTAGGAAACTGGTACATGATTGTTTAGGGAACGCATAAGTTAGACGATCGTTTAGACAACTGAGAATCTATCGTATAGGCTCTCGGCGATCAATCTTTCACGATCTCTATAGGGCGCAAGATTTCAATTGCACAAACGAATTACTTATCAATTGAAAACGATTTTCAACATTTAATCCTGTCGGTTACCTTAACGCTCGCTTCCCACGTTCCCACGTTCAAATGTGAAAATGGTTAATTATTAAATAATTAATCAATTAATTTGTTTAATAAATATAACCATATTATATTTATATCCTATAGTTTGATATCATATATCTACTATAGTATTTTGCCTATACTTGATATAAATCATATTTATATCTAATTTTCTCCAAAATAATGTATCTCATACATTTAACCAATTATATCATATATAATTAACCAGTTCAATTATATCATATATAATTGAATTTCCTCTTGTCAATTTGAACATTTTAAATTAACCCAAACATTGGTTCTCGACTTTATCCAAGCTACCCAGTGACCTAATGGACTTGTGGTTCGAAGCTCCAACAATACGTGAATAGCTGACTAACTGTTTAGCCACAAGATTCACCATCCATTAATTATCAGTGATTCCACTAAAGACCAACAACTGAATTCTTCTTACCACAGATATATTTTTGTGTCCATTGGATATAACCAATCATGAGTACGATGACCCTTCACAGATGGTCATAAGTATAGCTGGGCCAATTTACCATTTTTTTCCCTATAGTTACATCTCACTCTTTAAGTACCATTGATTCCTCTAATGAACAATACAACATAGTCCAACTATGTGTGAAAACCTCTCGAGCCAAAAGAAGGTGTGTGGTGAAGGAGTGAATTCTATCTCGAGCCCCGGAATCAGCCCTTAAGAGAGTCATTAGTCTCTGCCTCGGTGAAGGAGTGAATTCTATCTTGTGTAGCTGAGTTGCCAGCTCCCAAATCAAACGTATCCCCAAAATGGAAGGTTTGAATCAGCGACTTGGCCACTCACATCCATACAAATCAAAAGACGCCCTCAATGGCAGAAGTTCCCAACTCACTCAGGATTGAGGTCATGTTACCTATGGTCATCCTAGTGAAGTGAAGTCTCTGTCATGAACGGTGTTATATAACGAGACATTAACACTTCGTGGTCAAGTCTTATACAAACTTTTTGTATAGGACGCCCCCGCTCGTATGTCCCTAACATGATTGATTAAGATCAGATCATCTGTGACAAGTCACAACACTTGTGACCATTCCACAAAGCGGGTTACGTCCGTAGCATTACCAGGATAAGGTTTCCCTCCTATATCCATATACTACGGACCATTTTGGTTATCACTCAAGACATGATCCACTTGTATGTCACCACATACATGCTTGAGTCACATACAGATAACTAGGGATTTTATGTTTATTGGTTTGTGGTAAAGCTACTAAAACAAGTAAATAAGAAAAACAACAAGATGTGAAGTAAATATCATATATTAACAATCACAAGTGTTCGTATGTACTGTTTACAAACTACAGAACATGAGACTTTAGGGCATCAATCCCAACAGTTGATACTGGAGACTTATATCTCACCTAAACGACCATAGGTGACATGACCTCAATCCTGAATGTTTTGGAAACTTCTGCCTTTGAGGGCAGTCTTTTGATTAGTATGGGTGAGAGAGACTAGATTGCCAACTGAACATGCCTACTTTTTTGGGGACTTGTCTGATTTGGGAACTGGGAACTCAGTTACACAAGATGGAATTCACTTTTTCCTCAAAGCAGGTGTAAGTAGATAGATTGCTCCCTTAAGGGCTGATTTCGGGTCTTGAAGATAGTGACCCCAACTTCTCTTTGGAAGAGAGAACTCGGTCATAGTATGACTATGACTTATGTTCATTAGAGAGATCGATGGTATTTAAGAAGTTAGATGTAACTACATGGACATAACGGTTATTGGCCCAGCTGTACTTACGACCGATCTGTGAAGGGTTATCACACTACTGATTAGTTGATATGGACACATAATATATCTGTAGTAAGGAGAGTTTAGTTGTCGGTCTTTAGTAGAGTGTCTGGTAGTTAACGGATGGTGGATCCCATGACTAAAGAGTTTAGTCAGTTATTCACGTAGTGTTCCTTGGTAGCTCAATGAATTCTAGTTAATAATCAGTTATTGGTGTTGATTTGAAATTTTTAAATTGACAAGAGGTAATTCGATTATATATGATATGATTAGTGTGATGTATGAGATACATCAAGTGGAGGATTAATGTAAATGAGATTTAAATTAAGTACCATGAAATAAAAAAGAAAAAAAAAAGCTATGGTTGAGATGAAATATTAAAACTATAGTTTATAAATATACAATGGTAATGGTTATCATATATATTTATAATAATATTAATTATTGGATAATTATCTTGTTTTTACTAATAACCAATTGAGTGGAAGGCTATTGGTAGTTTTCATGGTAACCGTGAGATAAAAGGAAAAATATTTTCCTAAATTTAGTAGTTATTGAATTGAGAATTTTCATTCTCGAAAACACTCATGGAAAGGGTGTCAAGTGGATTAGATTCACTAAACGATAGCTGAAGAGAGACTAGATGATCGTGGAGTGACACTACACGGTAGTTCACTCAGCTGACCATTAGCTAAACGATCATGGAGTTTTTGCTAAACGATCGCATATCATTTGTTAAACGATTGGGCATCGTTTATACAATAGAGTTTGTAATCTCCCACTTGCTCAATTGTTTACACGATTGTTCTTCCTCCAGACTCTTCCTCTACCCAAGTCCACACAGAGCCCACACTTCTGGATTCTTACACCGAGAATACCAAGGTAGCCATTGTGGTGGTGTCGTACTCAACTCGACAGAGTTGAGGTTTTTGGAGGCCGTTCGTTGAGTTTGCAGTGTTCGTGTGGTGGTCGATGTGATCGTGTTGTGTTGCAGTCACTGAGTTTGAGCAGTCGTGTGTTGTAGTCTTGGAGATTGTTCGAGCGTTCGTGATCAAGGGAGTTTGAAGATGAATATTCAAAGGTATGTTATTCTTCCCTTGATCTTTGTAAAGCATGTTGTAATTTTGTTTTGTGCATAGCCTGTAAATTTTCGTTTCTTGATTGTAATTTTGTATGTTCAAATACGAATGAGATTTGGAACGATCATTCCGTTGCTCATGGAAATCCTCATGCCCAATTTTGTCCGGTTGGATGGATGGGTTTAGATAGTCGTGCTTTTGTGAAAAAGAAATAACTTTGTGTTGCTTATCCGTTTAATGTTTAACCTAAAAATTAAACATTTTAATATTAAATGAGTTTCAGATTCATTATAGTGTGACTCAACTCTAGTTGCTTCATATGCTTCTTTTTCATAAACCCAAACACCGATATGTAATAATAAATCGTATTCAATATCGTTGACTATTATTTTCCTTCCATTCCAATCCATCTTTCGATAATATGTCGTTTTCTATTTTTGGCTTTTTCAACTTCCTTCATCTATTCTAAACATTATTTTTCCTCGATTCCAATCCAACTTCCAGCGAGTGCACACCTGAATTTGGATATTGTGTTAACCTTTGGGAGCAATCAATACAATGATTGACACCCAAGTCGCATTGTAATTACTTTCAAGATAGTTATTCCTTTACGGTACAATAACTCTTCGATATTTGTATTCTATAATGACTTCAAAATAATTGTGAGAAAAGATAAATACATGTATTTTATTCTTGAAAGATATGAAGGTCAAATTGAAAGGTAAAGATTATCTTTTCATAACCCTTTTTTTTTACCTATAGTATAGATCATTAGTTAAATTACCATTTAGGTTTTATGCTTAAACTATAATATTTATTGGAACATGTGTTTTCAAAGTTTTAATTAATGTCCTCTTGCTTTTATTAAATTCCACTAGACATCTCTGTCCTTTTCTGGGATTAAATTACCCAAGCAACTGTCATTAGAAAAAAAGAAAAACAATAGTAATTGTCATAATCTCTCCATTTCTTTTTCTTTTTCCTGTCCTTTTTCCGAGCTTTAGCCAATAAGTTTAGCCTTAGGCATCATAAATTCTCAAGGTTAAGAATCTCACTCCACGTTCCATCTTGTAGTAAAAGTGTATTTAACAGTGAATCATGTGCAACTTTTTATTAAATATTTGGGCTTCTTAAAGTATGATAGCAGTTATAATTACACTCTTAAATTTTTAATAGTAAAAAAAAGACACTCCAACTTTAAAAAGTGTTAAAATTTGACATTCAAACTTACTATGATTGTAGAAATTTGACTTCCAAAATGATAAAGTTGAACCTCCAAACTTATATAGTTGTTACAATTTGTATAATTATGTA
Source organism: Benincasa hispida (assembly GCF_009727055.1). Classification (NCBI taxonomy): domain Eukaryota; kingdom Viridiplantae; phylum Streptophyta; class Magnoliopsida; order Cucurbitales; family Cucurbitaceae; genus Benincasa; species Benincasa hispida. Next base: position 8,764,819 of record NC_052358.1, read on the forward strand.
AATTTGAGAATTTAATTTTAACATTTGTATAAGTTTAAAGACTCAATTTTTATAATTGAAAGTTTAATAGTATAACTGTAACTACCCACCATATTTTTAGGGGTGATTTTTGCAATTTATCCTAAATATTTTATTACAAAACTAAAGGAGTGAAAATTTTAACCTACAACTTTAGAGAAAAGAATATATATCAATTGAGTCATATTTATAGTTGCGCTGGAGAAAAACTAAGGTGGTTTACCATTTTTTTAAAGAAAAAATGAATATTACGATCCTTTTGATAACCATTTTGATTTTGAAAGTTAAATCTATAAACATTATTTCTATCTATTTCATTAGTGTTTATCTTTTGTTGTCTACGTTTTAGGAACTAGTGCATTAAAAAATTTAAGCTAAATTTGAAAAATTAAGGTCCCGTTTGGTAACCATTTCGTTTTTTATTTTATGTTTTTTAAAATTAAGTCTACAAATACTTCTACCACTTCTAAATTTCTTACTTTATTATCTACCTTTTATCCATATTTTCAAAAACTAAATCACATTTTGAAAATTTTAAAAAGTAGTTTTTTAAAAACTTGTTTTTTGCTTTTTGGAATTTGGCTAAAATTCAACTTTTGTACTTACAAAAGATGCAAATTATTATTAAAAAAAATGAGAGAAAAAATGCTTAATTTTTAAAAAACCAAAATAAAAAATAAAATGGTTAAAAATAGTTTTTAAAACTTTTTATTTTTAAAATTTAGTTAAAAATGATTAAGAAATTGTGAGAAAACTAGCCCCAATTTTTCAGAAATCAAAATAAAAACATAATGATTACCATTTGAGACCTAAATTTTTCTCAGATGTATGGAATGTGGATAAGGTTTATATATATATATATAGTAATTTTGTGTATATATAAATCCAAGATATTTGTAATAGATAGTAAAATAAGAGAAAAAATCTAAAAATATATTACCCTTTAAGATATTGCTTCTTCTCTTTCTTTGTTTCTTTCTTTTGTTTAATTTTCTTTCCTTTATCCAAATTTTTTTCTTCCTTTTTTGTTCATAAGAATTATTAGGCTATGTTTCTTACCCAAGATTTTAAAGTATCCAATTCATAAGTGACTTAACACCAACAAACCAATCATCAAATTTGATTATTATAACAAAACAGTAACTATAAGTAGCAAATGAAGACGAATTTAAAAGGAACTATTTTTTTAGTCCATAAATTTGCACCATTTGTAGAAATATTTCTTAAAAGTTTGAAATAAGAAAGTAGAGTAGTTATTAAACAAGTTTATTTCTCAAAAATTGAGAAATATGGACGATATCAAACAAGTCAGTAGTTTTTTTTTCTTTTTATAAGACTTAAAAAGTATGATGTCTATCAGAAATAAACTTGAAAAAGTGGCACAGATGGCCCAAAATGAAGGGCACAAATTGAAATATTTATGTATTTGTGTACCGTAATTTGCATATTGATAATAACGATTATTAGTGATATTAGTGATAGAACTTAGATAGATATTGGTTATATTCATGTATTAGTGATATCGAATTTAGGTAGATATCAGCGGTAGAATTCTATTAGTGATAAAAGTTCATTATTGATAATCACTAATGAAAGTCTATCAGTGATAGCCACTAATATTTTCTATCATTGATAGCTCAAACTTCGATGATTTTTTTCACAGTTAATATCCACTTAGTTAATTTAATTAATAAAGTTGAATCTCAAAATAAAGTGTAAATGAAATGTCTAGAAGTTACTACTAATAGTATGTTATCAGTGATAGAAGCTATTAATGATACTGATAACATGTTATTTAATGGTAAAAAGGAATGACATAATTTATCTTTAATAGTATGTTATCAATGATAGAAGTTTTCATCAATAACTACAATATAAGTGAGATCAGTGGTATCAGTGATAGAACTTAGATGATATCCATATATCGATGATATCAATATTATAAAAGTCAATTCTATTTGATGAAAGTCTATCTTTGATAGCTACTACTAAAAGTTATCGGTGATAGCCACTAATTGAAGCTATCAATGATAGCCATAACTATCAGTGATATGACTTGGGTATATATCAATAAATAAATGATATTGATGATATGACTTAAGTAAAAATCAGAGATAGTCACTTATAGACCTCTTATTGATAGACTTCTATTACTTTTTGCTTTAAATCTTAATCTTTGAAAGATGATAGTTTCCTTTCAAAAGTTGATAACTACTTATAAAATTCTATCATTGATATCTACTGATAGTCTTAGGTGTTAATCTTTCAAGTTTGATTCCAATTGATCAAAGTGTATCAATGATAGCCATTGAAAACTGATAACAAATTGAAAGGTGATATTTCAAGTGTTACTATTTTAAAGTTGTATTAATATTTCTCAAATTGAAAGCTATTACCGATAGTAGCTATCAACAGCAACTAATAGTAGCTATCAGTTGCTATCATTGATGTTTGCTATCAATGATAATTTTCAATTTGAGAAAATCGGAAGAAGAAGCGTGAAATAGTGGGTTGCGTGCGGGTTTTTAGTCATTTACCTATGTAGCTGTCGCTGATAGCTGCTATAAATGATAACTGATGCTAATTTGGTATCATATCTCTAATATGTTTATCCTTATTCAATATTTTTTTTATTATTTTGAGTCTAATTATTATCTGTGCTAAACAATCCATAAATCTAAATCATTTTTTACATATATTAATAACTTAATTATTTAAAAGTTTGACCCAACAACTTTCAAGTTGGAATCCCTAAATTTCTCAACTTAAGACTTGAGAATTTTTTTTATTTCTCTATCTAAAATGTCTAATAAATATAATTTCTAATCTATCAATTTGGTCATTGAAGATTTTTGAAAATGAATGGATTTATTCGGTACAAAATTATATCTTAAATCACATCGATTAACCAAGAAGTTTAAATAGATGGATGAATGCAAATAAGATCCAATAAATGAAAATCAATATTGACTGGGGAGGAAATAACATTGTAGGAATTTAAACATATGACTTCGTGAATCACCTCAAGCAAATTTGGTAATATATCATCTAACATAATAAGACCAAAATCTTTTAATCTTACATTTGATGGATCCATAAGTTGTAAAAATATGGAATATGAAAAAGAAAAAAATGTAACAATTATTTTAAAGTGAGCATTTTAAAAGTTGAAGTCCCAACAACAAAAAAAATTGCCGTTAAACTATATGTAGGGTGACACAAACAAAGCATCGTGTATATAAGGTAAGAAACGTGGAGCGCTAATCAAGAAATATTATAAGTGGAAAAGAGATGAATACAGAACCGATTTTAATTTCAAATTTTCATATTTTAATGCTTTATAGTTGGTTTATTATTAATCCCAAGTAGTATGTATTTTAAAAGCTGCTGGGTGTGTATAAAAGAAAGCTCCCCTTTGCACACTTTAGTCTTATCCTCAAAACCAAAACAAAATTGTTCTCTGAAAATGGCTTCCCCTAAATTGGCAGCCATTGTCGTGGTGGCCGCTTTGGTGCTATCACTCTCTCACGCCCAGCTTTCCCCTTTCTTCTACGCCTACACATGCCCTCAGCTGCCTTTCCTTGTTCTTAACGTTGTTGCCCGAGCTCTACAAGCTGACGATCGAGCTGCTGCCAAGCTCATTCGCCTTCATTTCCACGATTGCTTCGTCAATGTAATTTTATTTCATTTTTTAGTTTATATACCCACAACATCATTTTTTTTTCGGTATAAACATGAAGTTCCAACTCAAATTCAATTAATAATACAGGATTACACATATACATAAAAGAATCTACCTTGAGTTCAAATTTTATATTGTTTGGTTGTGTGCAGGGGTGTGATGGATCAGTGCTATTGGTGGACGTACCGGGTGTCATTGATAGTGAATTGAACGGACCTCCAAATGGTGGAATCCAAGGAATGGACATTGTCGACAACATAAAAGCAGCAGTTGAAAGTGCTTGCCCAGGCGTTGTTTCTTGCGCTGACATCTTAGCCATTTCTGCGCAAATCTCTGTTTTCTTGGTATGATTAGTTAAATAAAGTTAATAGTGTGGGTATGCATGAGGTTAATTAATAATGTTATGTTAAGTTTATTATGGTATTTGGCAGTCGGGAGGACCAATTTGGGTAGTACCAATGGGAAGAAAAGACAGTAGGATAGCCAATAGAACCGGAACCTCAAACCTGCCTGGTCCCTCCGAAACTCTAAACGGACTTAAAGCCAAGTTTGGGGCTCAAGGGCTTGATTCTACAGATCTGGTGGCTCTATCAGGAGCCCACACATTCGGGCGATCAAGATGCCTTTTCTTCAGTGATCGACTCAGCAACTTCAACAGAACTGGCAGACCCGACCCGACGCTTGACCCAACGTACAGGGAGCAGCTACGGAGGCTGTGTACGACCCAAGAAACACGAGTGAATTTTGACCCAACCACACCCACCAGATTCGACAAAGCCTATTACTCAAATCTGATCAGCCTAAAGGGGCTTCTCCAAAGCGACCAAGAGCTCTTCTCAACCCCCAGGGCCGATACCACAGCCATCGTCAGAAGTTTCGCCGCAGACGAGCGTGCATTTTTTAAACAATTTGTGAAATCTATGATCAAAATGGGGAATCTCAAGCCTCCTCCCGGCATTGCATCGGAAGTCAGATTGGACTGTAAGAGGGTTAATCCGGTGAGGGCCTACGACGTTATGTAACTTCAAACTTTCCTCGTCCCTTCCACTTTTGTTGTCGTATCTTTATTTTAAACATGGAGTGTGTGTGGAATTTAGAACAGGGGCAAATTGTGGTTTACATTTCTTGAGTTTTGGCGTTGATCTATGTCGCCTTTTTTTACCTCAATAAATATTCAAACTCAAGTATTAAATATATCCTTTATCCATATGATTAATTAACTCATTTCTCTACTCCACCTCTCATGCATCAATTTAATCACTATCTAATAATGGTAAGCATAATTAATTACAAGCCCAAAAAAAATTATAATTAATTATCACAAATTTATATATTCAATTTTTACTTGTGAAACTAAACATATATGGATAGAAATACGACCAAATCTCGCATTCGTTAAATAAGAAGATGATCATAGGTTTATAAGAATGAAATAACTATCTCTATTAGTATTCGGCCTTTTGGGGTGAAACCTAAAAAAAGTCTAAGATTTCATATCTAAAGTAGACAATATCATATCATTGTGAAGATATGTAGAGGTCCGTTGTTCTTATCATATATAATTCACCTAAAAATTATACTTAAAGAAGAAGAACAAGCCGCTCAACTAGAAAGTAATTATATATAAATTAATAAATAATTCAATTTTACTGAACAATGATTCACTTAAGTTTTCAATGTGTTCATAACCAATCTCAAACCAACCTTAGGTTAAAAATGTTCTTCTTTTCTTTTTCTTTTTTTTTAATACATATTTGAAGGTTTAATTTTTACAAATTTCATCATCTAATAACATGTCAAATGGTACTATCATACACTGTATTAAAAAAAAAAAAATCAATCATTTTCTATAAATAAAAAAAGAAAAAAAAAAGGAAACAATTTTTTCTAGGAGAAATAAAGGCAGTCATTTAATATTGAAGTAAATGGTTTGGCGTTCAAAGTTCAAACTTTTACAATTGGCCGCCTCATCCCCAACCTTACCCACCACACCCCATACATTTATTTATTATGAAAGTGACCAGTAAGCTTATTATTATTATTATTATTATTATAAAAAAGAGGAAGAAGAAGAAAAGATTTTTTTTTTTTTTTCAGAAAATTGGACAAATATCCCTGAACTACAGAGTTTTTATTATAACTTATAACTACACTTAACTTTTAATTTGATCCATAACCTTTGGATGTAAGAGATTTTTTTAAAATTACACCCAACATATTTTTAATTTGTTCCGTTATCTTTATAATTTATTAATTGTTGTAATTTGCCCCTTATATTAATTTTAACATATTCGCAAAATTTAAAGTGTGTATAATAAAAATATGATATTGTTGTGGTAAATTTCAATATTGACATAATTTCATTTATGAAAAGTTTTAACATATACTCTCAATTTTACAACTATGTCAACATCAGTTTAATAATAATTTTTTAAAAAAAAAGTGTTAAATTGAAGAGAAAATCAAAATCAAGTTTTGGTGCATATTAATTGATTAAAATATCGACATACCTAAAGGATTGATCAAATTAATTTAGGTAACAAATTCAAAGTTTAAGGGGTTAGTAAATGAACAAAGTAAAAGTTCAATGCATCACTGCAATAAATTCCATAGTTTGATGGTGATTGATGAAATTTAAAATTTAAAATTTATGTATGTAATAATTTAAGAGTGGTTTGTACGCATTTTTCAAAGTAGAAATAGCAATATATAATCTAATGCGTTCTATTTTTCTTTCATATTAAAAAGTAAAAATAATTAAGTTTAAAGAAAAATTTTCAAATACAGATTTTTATTGAAATGGTGTCCAAATTGTACTTGTAAGGTTTTTTTTTTTCAAAAAAAAGAAAAAAGCTTAGCTAAAAATGTGAATGAGTTTTGGTTTTCTTGATTATTTCATGATGTTAATAGACTTTTCAATGATTTTACCAACAATGTCTCCCCTCTATGGGCCAATGTACAATCACTCAATCAAATATGAGGAAATAATTCTAAAATCGAATGAGGGGCTATTTGCAAAGTGAAAGCTACGCTATGATGAAATTTTGTTTCTCCACATTCACACCAAGATTATTTTTTTCAACAAAAGAAATATATATATTTAACTTAGCTATGAATCTAGAAGTTTGAATTTGAAGGTGTAATTGAAGGAAAATATCCCTATTTTGATGACATGGAAAATTTTCTATGCTTCTTTCATTCATTGTATATAATAAAAGAGACAATTTTATGAGTTGCTTGAGACCTATAAATTAAAATTATATAGTCTAACGATATATGTATAAATTTATACAAAAAGAAACTTATATATATATATATATATATCAGGAAATGAAGTTGAGATGATACTTTGTTGGTGAAAATTGAGTTTTTAAAAAGAAAATTGGCTTTTGTGAATCCCACATCAGTTAAGTTGGGAAGTGAATTCTCCTTCATATAGTTTCATCTTGGATCTAGAGTTTGGACCCCAAAAAGTACCCATATTTTAAAGGGAGTGAGGAGATAGACCAATGTTAGATGTGATGAGGTGAGTTTTTAGTCGGTGATGGTGCATTTTTCGATCAAGACCTTTTTGGAACTGTTTGAAACTTCTTAAAGAGAGTGAGATCCGTGACTCAACCCGTAACGAGTTTTAGTTTCTGACGACTGTCAATTCCTGCATGTTCGTTGCTATCGAGTTTCACCATCGGAGGGTGGTCAGTTCCAACATCTTTAAGAACATCTTAAGGCATAAAACCAAGGACTTTTCCATGGAGAATCTTATCACTTGGCTAAGGATTGAGGAGGAAGACTGCCAATTCCTGACTGTTCGTTGCTATCGAGTTTCACCATCGGAGGGTGGTCGGTTCCAACATCTTTAAGAACATCTTAAGGCATAACCAAGGAGTTTTCCATGGAGAATCTTATCACCCGGCTAAGGATTGAGGAGGAAAAAGGTGAATATCGTACCTGGGAAATCTGCCTTTGCCATGATAAAGTAGGAAATGTCAAAACCATATTTCCAGCAACTAGAACCAACAGAAGAAGCTTCCTTTGCTTTAACTGTAATAAACCTGGACATATGGCTAGGAATTGTAGGAATAGGCGTCTTCCTGCTAGTCAGGCGAACCTGATTAAGGAATCGTTAGTTGCTATGATCACATAAGTAAATGTGATAGGTGGTTCTGAGGGGGGATGGATAGACACTGGCGCCATGCGCCATGTCTGTCACAACCTTAGTTTATTTAAAACTTATATTGAAACTAAGAATAAGAATATTCTATTCGGATATCGTTGAAGGAATTCCTATTCAAGAGTACCTACGAGCGGAAGCGGATCTTTCTAATTCATTGTGAAAAATTTACCGCATATACATTCAAACATACTTTCATAATGATAAAGGGATCAAGAAATCATCCCAGATGAAGATTTCTTCTTCACAGCGAGTCTGAAGCCCAACCGTTTACCTCGAACGGTCACCACTCGAACAGAAGGAAACGGAGAAGACAACACCACTCAGAGCCTTTAGTATTCTTGGAGTGAGAATCCAAAGTGTGGGCTTTGTTCGGATTTGGTAGAGGGAAGGAGGAAGAGCGACGTACACAACGATCACGCAAGTGGGAGATACGGTCGTCTATCGCATAAACAATATGCTTGATCATTTAGGTAAAGTATACGATCGTGTAGTAAAAGTAAGCGATTGTCTATACGATCGTGTAGGAAAAGGTAAACGATCGTGTAGGAAAAGGGTGAGTGATCATCCAAAACGATCGCATAGGAAAAACTAAGTGAATGTCTATACGATCGTTTAGTAAATACCGAGAGCTAAACGATCGCTTAGGAAAAAGGTAAACGATCGTTTAAGTAATAGCGCGCGACGATGTAATCGGTATGCGATCGCTTAGCAATATCGTATATGTAAGCAATCGTGCAGTTCCTATCGTATATGCACTGATTTTCTAAACGATGACACTATCTTTTTCACAATACTTATGCACACCGAGATCAACACACCGTCTGCTATTTATAATGCACTCATACGTTATTTAGAACGAAGAAGCGCCTTCCCATTTCCTTCATAACCGTCCAATGAATGTGATCTTATCACATTCATAACTTATAAATTAATATCATATGTTAATTATAATATTTTTCCTCTACTAGATATAAATCATATTTATATCCAATTTTCTCCAAATTAATGTATCTCATATATAAAGTTAACTGCATCATATTTAATTAATTCGTTCAGTTATATCATATATAATCGAACTCCCTCTTGTCAATTTGAACATTTCAAATTGACCCAAAAATTGACTCTCAACTTGTATCCAAGCTACTAGGGGGACCTTATCGACCTATGGCTCGAACCTCCAACGGTATGTAAATAGCTGACTAAACTCTTTAGTCACGATATCTATCATCCATTAACTGCCAGGCATTCCACTAAAGATCAACAGTTGAACTCTTCTTGCCATAGATATATTTCTATGTCCATTGGACGTAACCAATCATCAATACGATGACCCTTTACAGATGCTCGTAATTACAGCAAGTCAATTTACTGTTTTGTCCCTATAATTACATCTTTCTTCTCAAGTACCACTGATCCCTCTAATGAACAATACAACATAGTCCTACTATGTGTGAACATCTCTCAGGCCATGAGAAGGTGCATGGCGCCACATCGTTCAAGCCCTGGAATCAGCCCTTAAGGGAGCTATCTATCTACTTACCCCTGCCTCGAAGAAGAAGTGAATTCCATCTTGTGAAGTTGAGTTCCCAGCTCCCAAATCAGACGAATCCCCAAAATGGTAGGTTTGAGTCAGCGTTCTGGCCACTCACAACCATGCAAATCAAAGGACCACCCTCAATGGCAGGAGTTCCCAACTCACTTAGGATTGAGGTCATGTTACCTATGGTCATCCTAGTGAAGTGAAATCTCAGTTATGAACGGTGTTATATACAAACTCTTTGTATAGGACGCCCCTACTCACATGTTCCCTACATGAATGATTAGGATCAAACCATCTGTGACAAGTCAAAGGACTTGTGACAATTCCACAAAGCGGGCCGCATCCGTAGTGTTACCAAGATAAGGTTTCCCTCATATATCCATATACTATAGACCATTTTGGTTATCACTCAAGACATGATCCACTTGTATGTCACCATATACATGCTTAAGTTACACAGATAACCAGGGATATTAAGTTTATTGGTTTGTGGTAAAATCTAAATGTGCAAAGTCAAGTAGTGAAGTAAATATCATTTATATTATACATCACAAGTGTTCGTACAAAGTTGTTTACAAACTACCAGACACGAGACTTTAGGGCACAAACCCCAACAATCATCACTCTAGGAAAGTTGCTGGAACCGACAAGGTGCAGCTGAAGTTTACCTCCGAAAAGACCCTCACATTGAAGGATGACCTGCACACTCCGGAGATAAAAAAAAACTTGGTCTTAGGCTATCTTCTCAATAGGGTCAAATTTTCTGAAACCATAGGGGCAGATTTATATACCCTTACCAAAAACAATGTATTTGTAGGGAAGGGGTATGCAACTAAGATGTTCAGATTAAATTTAGACATTAATAAAATGAAATCTTCTGTGTATATGTTGTGTTATATGAATTTTTAACATGCTAAACTTTGCCATGTTAATAAAAAAAAATAATTAGTAACATGATCAGGCTACAAATGATACCTAGTTATCCATGAATGAATTTGATAAATACGAGTATTTTAATCAAGCTAAAATTACTAAAACTCCGTATACATCTGTACTTAGCCTCTAGATTTAATTCATTCTGATTTATGTGAATTTAATAGCATCTTGACCAGGACAGTAAAACATATTTTATTACCTTTATTGATTATTGCTCTGATTTTACTTTTGTATATTTGCTGGAAAAAAAAAAGTGATACTTTTGATGCCTTCAAATTGTTTGTAACTAAACTAGAAAATCAGTTTAATAGAAAGGTTAAAAGACTTCGTAGTAATAGGGGAATTGAGTACGACTCAAACAACTTTAATGAGTTTCTTAACTCTCATGGAATAATACACGAAAAAACTGCATCTTACTCTCCTGAAATGAACGGAAAATCCGATAGGAAAAATAGAACTTTAGCTAAGCTAGTAGTTTCTATTTTACTTAGTTCAAGATTCACATCTTATTGGTGGGGTGAAATCATCCTTACTGTGTGTTATGTTCTCAATATAATACTAAAGTCTAAAAACACAACTTCACCTTACGAAATTCTTAAGAATAAGAAACCAAACCTGTCATATAGAACATGGGGTTGTCTGGCCTTGTAAGGATTCCAAACTTTAAAAGAAGAAAGCTAGCCAGTAGAGCCTATGAATGCGTCTTTATAGGTTATGCCATAAATAGTAAAGCCTATAGGTTCTATGATCTACTAAATCAAGTAATCATCGAGTCAAATGATGTCGACTTCTTTGAGGATAGATTTCCTTTTAAATCGAGAAATAGTGGGGGTTGAGGATCCAGTAGTCTAACCCTAGTTAGAAATCCTACCTCTACAGAGGAAGCCGACACAAAACCTAGAAGAAGCAAAAGAACTAGAACCGCCAAGGATTTTGGGGATGATTTTCAGACCTATAATGTAGAAGAAGATCCTAAACACCTAAAAGCTACCTTGTCCTCTGTAGATGCCAACTTATGGTAAGAAGCCATAAATGATGAGATGGACTCTCTTGAGTCAAATAGGATTTGGCACTTAGTAGATCTACCTCCAGGTTGCAAGGCAATAGGGTGCAAATGGATCTTAAGGAAGAAACTTAGACTTGATAGAACAATTGAAATTTAAATCCAGGTTAGTGGCAAAAGCCTTTAGACAAAGAGAAAATATAAACTTCTTTGACACATTCTCCCCTGTCACTAGAATTACCTTAATCTGTATTTTGTTCTCTCTCGTTGCCCTTTATAACCTCGTAGTACATCAGATAGATGTAAAGACCATCTTCCTAAACAATGAACTTAAAGAAGAGATTCACATGGAACAACTTGAGGGTTTTGTAGTCCACAGTCAAGAAAATAAAGTTCGTAAACTAGATAAATCTCTCTATCGTCTGAAACAAGCTCCTAAGAAATGACATGAAAAATTTGATAATCTAATTTTATCTAAAGGCTTTTAAGGTTAATGAAAGTGACAAATGCATCTACTATAAGGTTGAAAATAACTTTTGCACCATCGTATGTCTGTATGTAGATGATTTATTAATTTTTTGATCGAATTGCATGTCATAAATGACGTGAAATCTACATTTAGTGCAAACTCCGATATGAAAAACTTAGGAAAAGCAAGTGTAATCTTAGGCATAAAAGTGACTAGGTCTGAAAAGGAAATTTCTTTGGATCAATCCTACTATGTAGTAAATATTCTAAAAAAATACAATTACTTTGAATGTAAACCAACATGTCCTCCTTATAACCCTAGTGTTAAGTTGTTTAAGAATACTGGTGATAGTGCTAATCAATCTGAGTATGCAAGTATCATAGACAGTTTTAGATACACTATTGACTACACTAGGCCTGATATAGTTTGTGTTGTAGGATTACTTTGTAAGTTTAAAAGTAGACTAGACCTAGTAAAGAGCATTGAAATGCTATAGAAAGGGTTATGAGGTACTTGAAGAAAACCCAGAACCTAGGATTACATTATCAGAAGTTTCTCGTTGTACTGGAAGAATTCAACGATGCTGACTGGAACTCCCTCTCATATGATTCAAAAGCTACAAGTGGCTATATTTTTAATATAGCAGGTAAGGTTGTCTCTTGAAATCCAAGAAACATGCTATTTTAGCCCAATCTACGATGGAGTAAAAAATGATAGCACTAGTAACAGCTAGTGAAGAAGTTGGCTTAGAAGTCTGCTATCAGAGATTCCTCTATAAGAAAAGTCAATATCAACCATATTGATCCATTGCGACAGTACTACAACAATTGAAAAAGTTCAAAACTGTTATTTCAACGGAAAGAGACGAAAAATACGTCGTAAGCACAGTACCATTAGAGAGTTTCTCACTACTGGTGCAGTTAGTGTAGATCATATACGGATTAATGAAAATTTGGCAGATTCTTTGATGAAAGGACTGGTCAGAGGAAAGGTTCTCAAAATCTTAGAAAGGATTGGACTCATGCCTATAGGAAAATGAATAACTGTGAGGAAAACTCAACCTGTAGACTGGATATCCCAAGAAACAGGTTTAACGAGTAGTAACTGATCATATGTGATATATAGTGAATCATGTTAAAATGAACACACGGTTCCCTTTCTATAACTTGGAGTCTGAGCATGATATCCTAAACCGTAAGAAAGGCTGAACTCAATTCTTAATGAGATCTATACTTGATGTCAAGTGGGGTACCTAGCTATAGGAGTAATCTTGATAGACTCACTTATATGAATGTGAAAATGCGGGTCACTTCTTATGGAGTTTTTAGTCAAATTCTCTAAATCGTTCACTAAACCGGGATACACGTGCTAGGCCTTAAAGTACGGCTTTCGAACTACACCTTAATGATATTGTGTGTGAGATGTTGTTAGAGATAGAGTTCAAACCAAAGGTAACTATTATATTCTGAATCATCTACACTACGTAATGGTTCAAGTCGTAAGACACCTTTGCTTATGCACAGTGTTGTATAGGCTGAAATTGCTCGATGAAAAATTGTTTCTTATGTATTTAATTTTCAAGTGGGAGATTGTTGGTGAAAATTGAGTTTTTAAAAAGAAAAATGGCTTTTCAAAATCCCACATCGGTTAAGTTGGGAAGTGAATTGACCTCAAGGAGTACCCATATTTTAGAAGGAGTAAAGAGATAGATCTATGTGGGTACAGTAGAATTCTCATGCACGTCGTTTTCTTGAAAAAAAATTGCTATCGAGTTTCACGATCGGAGAGTGGTTGATTCCAACATACTCAATTTTGCCTTAAACAAAAATTTTGTTGCAAAAATATCTCCATGAGTGACCAACGTAGCCATTGTTAATTTTCTTCGTTCTTCTTTTATTTTTGTTTTTTGTTTTATTTGTTGTACTAAAATAACAAATACAAAAGGCAAAAAGATAAGCTTTTTTTCTAAAGGAATTATTTCATTAACGAATTTTTACTTAAAACATCCTCTTTAGGCCATATTTTTTAAAAAATATATCTTTTGAATTTTTTCAAGAAACGCTTTTAGTATTATTTTTTGACAAATTTACCCTTTTTATTATTTTTATTTCTGATTTTTATATATATTTCCCTATTTATGAAGCTTGCATTTATTATAGAGGAAGAAAATGCATTTAATATGATTTTTTAATATTTTCAAATGGAGAGAGAAAATTTGAGATTTTTTCCCTTTATTTAATTTAATTGGAGAGAGAAAATGCATTTAATAAAATTTTATTTTCTATTTTCATTGGTTTCACTTATTGTTTTTTTTTTTCCGGATTCATGGTTATTTAAAATATACTTCAGAACATTTTGTTAGTATTATTACGTTTTTAGTTTGAGATTTAGGTTTTGTTTCAATTTTGTCCTTAATGCTCTGTTTGACGTTAGGATTTGGACAAAAATGATTTCAAATGCAGAAAATGATTTCAAATTTATTATGTATGTTTGGAACATAGTTGATCCAAACTCATTTAGATTAAAATTTCTTATTTGGATACTCACAAGAAATGAAAAGAAAGTACGTCATTTTACTTTTTGCCCTTGTATGTTGTAGGAAATTATATTAATAATTATAAATTAATTTTATATCAAATAAAAATTATTAATTGCATACCATTTGAAGTTAATCAAAACAAATTAACTCATTGAATAAAAAAATTAAAAATGTCATAATCATGGTCAAATGAAGAATCAACAAAAGAAAGTAATGTAAAGGGAACAACAATTAACAAAGTAAAAAACCAAATAAGAAAAAAAAACAAATTAGAAACTAACCAAGGTTGGAAGAGTTTTAGTTATCATAGTATAAAAAAGATCTAAAAAAAAAAAAATCTTGAAGGGTTTTAGTTATGGTAATATAAAAAAGATCACATGCATTCAATTGACGTAATACTTTGAAATTTAAGGACTAAAAAGATATTATAAACCTCCAATGTAATGGAGCGCAGGCTAAATACAAATTATGTTAGGTTGGTTTTTTGGAGGGAAATTGTCAGTTCTCAAATTTCCATCTTTCAAAGTAACCATTTTTTAAAACTGTTACAATAGTTTTGCTCGGTCGATCTCGTCCACCAAGATTTACATAAAATTTTATTTTTTTCTAAGTTATCGATTGTTTGTTTTGGATTTTCTCGGTGAAATCTGAGATTTAACATCGTGATTCTATCAATTGTTCTAAATATTATATAATCTTTCTAAATTTTATATCAAGTCTTACTTTCTTTTTCTTTTTTTTCAAAATGTTCAGCTCAAAGATCAAATTTTGCTAAGATTTGAGATATAAAGAATCTCGATATATCTCAGCCAAAATTAACATCGTGATTTTATATAATTGGACTTTCTCATTCAAATCTCGGGTAGATTAACACCTAACTTCTTTATGTTTTTCAAATGTTAATTTCTTTTATTTGTAAAATTTGTTTTTTTACAATATTTAAAAATCACATTATCCCAATTGAAAAATAGAAAATTCTTATAAATAGAAAAATCTAAAAAAATGTTTACACTTTATAGCAAAAATTTCAAAAAAAAAAATGTTCTGTAGTTTTGAAATGTTTTTCTATAAAATTTAAATATTTTTAAATATTTTTTACAATTAAAAAGGCCACTATGAAAAATCATAATTGTTAAATTCATTTGAAGTTTTGGAAATTCATATGATTGTGGAAACAAAAATTAGGGTATAAATTTGAAAAATTATATAAAAATTTGATATAAGATTTGGTAAAAATAATTGAACTTGAAGAAAAATTAAAGAAATATAAGATTTAGTCTAATATTTAGAAAGATTATATAATATTTGGAAAAATTAATAGAATCTCAATATTAATAATGTTCGAGATTTCATCGAAAAGATTCAAAACAATTTAGAAAATATTAATTTTTTAACTAAATATGGTAGTCGATGTCATTCAAATGGATTAAGAAAAGTAAGTTTAAAGAGTTTAAAAAAAGCACGCTAATTTTGAGAAGTGAAAATATTTATGATAATTAAAAAGAAAAAAGAAAAAGAAAAAGTGGGAGACGTGGCTTAATTGATTATAATTTTACTTTATAGACCACCGATTAGCAGACTCACGTGGGACCAGTCCCATCCCCCAATTATTTATTCTAACGCAACGAATTATAGGCAGGCTTCCTGTCACGTGCCTAGTGACTTTTTACTTTTTTTTTTTTCTTTTTTTTTTTAATTTTCTATCCATTGTGCGTGGGACACGGGAATAAGGTTCTCCTTCTCCCCTCCCTTCTTATTTAATATCTTCCATTTTAATTTGCCTAATATTTTTCTTAACAAAAGTATTCAGGTGTATTGTTAAAATCTGCCATATGGTAAAAGAAATATATACAAAATTGAATTATTCTTTTTATTTTATATAAGAAAAATGGAATTTAATGTATGAAATCAAAAGCATCTTCCACTTCATTTTAAAACTTCTACCCATGATTCTTTCTCATTCATTCACGAATTCCAAGTCCTTTTCTTTTTCGTCCATTAAATTATAATTTTAAATATCCCTTTTAATTGCTTTGTCTCACTCATCTCGTAGTTCCGATTCTATTTTATTTTCTCACCATCACGTCAAATTCTACTAAACAAGATTCTATTATTACGACTTTCCTAAATTTTGCAAATTTTTCAATACCCAACTCTATTTATTGTATATATTGACTTCAAAATAAGTGGATCTATCCACAATAATGTGAATATTTATAATGACAAATTTATAGTGTGAAAATTTTCATAATAAAACATGTCAAATGAAAAATCTAAAAAGTAAGGTATTTCTAATTGTCTCGGTATCAAATACGTATCAAAACATATATATCTAGATACATGACAAATACATGTCTGATACGTGATTTGAACTATCTTACTTGTAACTTCTTCTAGATATGTGAAATGATAGGTTGGGCCATTTTTTTCTTTTTCAAATATAAGCCCAACCCACAACCCATTTTATTTAGGTGTGTGTTTCCAAATGATTTTAAAGTCATCAAAATCACTCTTTTTTTCATTTTAAAATCAATCAAAAGCACATTTTTAATTTCTCAAATTTAATTTAGTTTTAAATTTTACACATTTAAATGCATTTTTCATATCATCAAAATTAGTTTTGAATGATTAAGCATGTCTAACGATGATTTTGAAAATGATAAAAATGGTTTTAATTATTTTAAAATCACTCCCAAATATAAAAGTCCACTTAAATCGAGTAATCCAAAACAAAATAAATTTAAAATGATAAAAACATAAAAAAAAAAAGTTAAAAGAAAAAAAAAATCCAAAACATAATTAGATCTCCATTTTTCTCACTATTTAAATTATGATTCACATCCCCTTCATCCTTAACTTCATTCTTCAATCTTCAATCTTCATCCTCTACTTCTTTCCTACCGCTCTAGTCTCTCATCCACCATCCAACAATATTTGATTTTTTTTTCTTCAAGTTTTCATTCTCTTCTTGAATTTATTTTAATCTAAACTTACACATATACATAATAACTTATCTTTAACGTATATGTATCTTGTTTTTTTTAGTAATTGACATATCGTCTATCGTGTATTCGTATCTGTATCTATATTTCTTAGTAAAAAAAATCTAATTTTTAAGAACCGGGGGGTAAGAGTCAGAAAACCAGCCCCACTCTTATTAATATACTTCACTTGTAATATTATATTATCAGGAAAAGAAAAATATAATGGTTGTTTCCATACCACTTTAAGACTAAATTTATGTCATTTTGATAACAAAATTAAAGAATATAATGCTTCCATTCTGATCATTAATTAGTGTTTGGGAAATGAATAAAAATAATAAGAATCACGGACAGTAGCCACAAAATATCCTCTTTTAAGTCTATCCTCGTTTTTGGGTCAGTCCTCTCCATTCTTCATTCAATCTCTCTATAAAGAGATGCTTCATTTGTGGTGGTTTCATCACCAATTATCGCATCTCCTCCTTAAAAAAGATGGGTTCTTTCAGTTTCTTGCTTCTGCTTCTGAGTGTTTTGTTTGGAGGGTCTTATGCCCAACTCAGCGAGAACTTCTACGACCAAACTTGCCCTCGTCTCCCTAACATTGTCCGCCGTGAAGTCAAGAGAGCTATCGAAACCGACATCCGTGCTGGTGCCAAACTCATTCGCTTCCATTTCCACGACTGCTTCGTCCAAGTAATTGTTCCTCTGTACTCAACTCGATCTATTCTTATAATTGTAATGAATGACGTTTTTACAATGGGCCTGATTTTTGCAGGGCTGCGATGGCTCTGTTTTGCTGGAAGATCCCCCCGGCATGGAGAGTGAACTCATCGGACTTGGAAATTTAGGAATCCAAGGACTCGAGATTGTCGACGCCATCAAAGCCGCCGTCGAGAGAGAATGTCCCGGCGTCGTCTCGTGCGCCGACATCCTAGCTCAAGCCTCTAAAGACTCTGTCGACGTGGTAATCATCAATTCCTCCATTCCAAACTCAAGACTAAAATTTGGGGATTTTTTTATTAAATCACCAAAAGATTAAATTAATTAGCAAAGGTTAATTTAATACCATATTATATAATGGTCTTGTTTTTGGTCTTTTAGCAAGGAGGGCCTAGTTGGAGAGTTTTATACGGAAGAAGAGATAGCAGAACAGCCAATAAAACAGGGGCTGATGAACTCCCAAGTCCCTTCGAAAATCTTGATCCACTCAAAAAAAAGTTCGAAGCCGTTGGGTTAGATTCCACTGATCTTGTTGCTCTATCAGGGGCACATACGTTCGGTCGTTCGAGATGTTTATTCTTCAGTGGCCGTTTTTCCAACTTCAGTGGGAGTGGGCAGCCAGATCCGACACTGGATCCAACTTACAGGCAAGAACTGGAAAGAGCTTGTACAAGTGCAGAAACACGAGTAAACTTCGATCCAACAACACCGGACACATTTGACAAAAATTACTACACCAATCTTCAAGCCAATCGAGGGCTGCTACAGAGCGATCAAGTTCTGTTCTCCACTCCAGGGGCCGATACAATTGACATTGTTAATCGTCTTGGGTCGCGAGAAGGAACCTTCTTTAGACAATTTCGGCTTTCCATGATTAAGATGGGAAATATTAGACCTTTAACTGGAACCCAAGGGGAAATCAGAAGAAACTGCAAGAGGGTCAATGACCTGGGAGGTGAAACAGGGCATGATGTTATGTAATTTTATGCTTTCTTATCTTTCTCTCTCGCCTCTTGCCGTAATAAATGACTTCCACTCCAAACCAATGTCCGTCTTTAACCATTTCGTTATTAGTTTGTTTATTTTGAAAATTAAGCGTTGTTTTTATAATAATTTGTACCTTTCTTAATCACAATGATTGAATAATTTGTACCTTTCTTAATCACAATGATTGAATTATTAACTAAATTCTATAAACAAAAATAAAATAGCATGCACTTCTCTAAATTCTAAGATCATGAACGAACGTAAATAACACGAATGGAAAAAAAAAACGTAAATAACTCGTACTTGGTCATTTGAAACATCACATACCAGATTTAAAGCATTTCAACATCAATGACTAACTTTTTCTTTCTCATGGTGGAGTATCAATGTTTTCTTAATTAATCCACTAACTTTAGACCCATAAACTTGTGGAATGGATAAAAGATTGAAGAATATTTCGCTGTTTAGCAGTTCCATCTTAATTGCCATGTGATAATTGAAGGGGATGCACGAAGATAAATAAAATTCACTATACCCAAGTATGAGTATGTTCTCTCTTCTTCTACATATACAAAAATAAATAATTTTTTAATAATTTTATTTTTACAAAATTACTATGTGAGAGCTTTCAACAGATGTAACAAATGACTGCACAATAGATGGGTACAATCCGATTATTCCAAGTTTTTTCCTCCAAGTATTGTTGTTATTAGATTTTCCAAATTTAGAAGGACCCGCATGAGAGTAGACAGTTATGGGTGAGATGAAGAAACTAGGATTGGTGGGATTAGGTAGGTAACATTGATGTATTGAAAGCTACATTAATTGTGTTACAGCTACATTTCATTTGCATTTTTTGAACATGGGTTTGGGAAAAGAAAAGATGTGTGTTTTAGGTAGAAAAACAAGAACTTGTTGGAGTTGGATTTACAAAAAAAAGGCATCAATGTTAGGACCTAATTCACTATAGTACATGCATCATTTTCAGCCATAACCTACCTATGGAGAGTGAATAGTACCAAATTTGAAGGAACAACCTACATTTTAAGATGGAATTTGAGGGTATCTAGGTGATTGCCAAAAATGTTAATAATTTTTATGTCCATTGGAGTTGGACATCCCATCAATCAGTAACAAAACTAACTCTTTAGCAACCATTGAACCAAGGATAAAAAAGAAGTGCAATATTCATCCCAAGTCTTGGACCCAATCTCATAAAATTAAAAGATTATGGTAAAGATATATATGTTTATCTAATTTACTTTTACTTTTTAAATTTCGAAATTTTTAACTTGAATTTTAAAATCTCAGGGTTTAAGAAAAATATTTTCTTAACAATATAATAATATAAAAGAGTAAAACTATCCTCGCAATATAATAAAATATACTTCAAATGAACAAATAGTTAAGTGATAAATGTTCTAATTATGGTAGGAAAGTGTTATTTTAATTTTACTTAATAGGATAAAAAATCAAGTAACTCTAGTGCTATTATAAAAATGAAATTTTTGAGAGGTGTGAGTCTTATTAACAATGATTCGTTGAACTTTATTAAAGTGAAAAATGCAATTGGTGAAATCGTTGTTTCGACTAGTATATATGCATTTTCTCCTTTTCATTATGTCCTCATACTAAAAAATGAGTCGCCCTATAATTTTTAGCAAATTTGAGGTTGATGCTCTAAATCTCGTAGGATCCTACAGTTTGTAAACCATGAATGAACAAACTCTTATGCGATTAATGATATATGATATTTTTTTATTCACTTTTTCTATAAAATATATGATATTTTAGTTGCATTAACCACAAACCAATAAACTAACATCCAAAGTTATCGTTGTAACTTAAACATATATGTGCAGACATACAAGTAGATTATGTTTAAGCGATAACATAAATGGTCTGTAGTAGATAGATAATGTTGGATATCTTATCCTAATGACACTACGAGTATAACTTGCTTTGTAGGTGTTACAATTGTTGTAAAGTGCTACAAATGATCTGATCCTGATCATTCATGTATTAGACATGCGAGTGGGAAAATTCTATACAAAGGAGTCTGTATAAGACTGGACCACAAAATGTTTAGACTCATTATATAACATCGTTCATAATAGAGACTTTCATTTCACCAGGATGACCATAGGTAACATGACTTTAATTCTGAGTGAGTTGTAAAATCTGCCTCTGAGGGTGGTCCTTTAATTTGTATGGGTGAAAGTGGCCACATCGCCTACCCAACATGCCTACCATTATAAGGATTTGTCTGATTGAGGAACTGGGAACACAGCTACACAAGATGGAATTCACTCCTTCCCTGAAGTAGGGATAAGTAGATAAATTGCTCCCTTAAAGATTGATTCCGGGTCTTGAACTATGTGGTGTCACACCCTCTCCTGACACAAGAGGGATTTAATCATAGTAGGACTATAATTTATTGTTCATTAGAGGGATCAATGGTACTTAAGGAGTTAGAGGTAACTACATGGGCAAAACGGTAATTTAGCCCAACTGTACTTACGAGCGATTTGTGAAGTGTTATCGTACTGTTGATTGGTTATATCCAATGGACAAAGAAATATGTTTGTAATGCGAAGAATGCAGATGTTGATCTTTGTAGAGTGCCCGACAGTTAACGGATGGTGGATAATGTAATTAAAGAGTTTAATTAATTATTCACATACCGTTGGAGCTTTAAGCTACAAGTCCATAAGGTCCCCTTGATAGCTCAAAAAGATTTAGTTGAGAATCAGTTTTTTGGTTAATTTAAATTGTTCAAATTAATAAGAGGGAATTTAATTATATGTGATATAATTAAATTGATTCAATTATATATGATATAATTATCATAATGTATTTGATACATTATTATTTAATCGGAGGAAATAAATATTTGGATGAGATTCAAATATATTTTCTATGAATGTGATTCATAGTTGTTAAATTTAATATAATGATTTATATTAAATGTCATAAAATAGAGAAAGTGAACTATGGTTTATATTGTATATGATACAATATTAAAACTATAGTTTATATGTTATATTTGATATAACATATAGTTTAATATAAATAAGATATGATAAGTTAGTTATCATATTTATTTTTATTATTTTTATTATTTTGGATAATAATTCTTAATTTCACTCCAACCATCTTAGTGGGTGGTTAATTAGTTTTATGGCAAAAGGAATAAAAGAAATTATTTTTCTCTTTTTCCTTACCGTTGTTACACGATTGATTGCTATACAATATAGAGTTTCACAGAATCGTTTTGTGTCTTCTTCAATCTTCTTCTTCCTATAAACACAAACAAACCCTCCAAACAAAAATAGTTCGAGCCCATCACTTCTGGACTCTCACCCTGAGTATACCGAATGCTCCTTGTGATAGTATCTGTTTTGGTTCGTGAAGTTCTTGAAGAAAGTCTTCAAGGTTTGCTGAGTTTGAGGTTCGTGACAGTTCGAGGGATTTACATGAAGAAACGTTCTTCAAAGGTATTATCTCTTGAACTCTTTTTCCTTTATAAAAAGCATGTTGTAATTCATATATAGAATGAATATCTCGTATGTTTACTGTAAATTTGTTTTTCAATGCAAATAGGATTTGGACGATCCGTTTCTACTCAAAGATCTCTTTAAAATGAGCTCCTTCAATTGATATGGAATTATGGAATGGTTGTAAAGCTCTGGAGTTATGGAATGGTTGTAAAGCTAGTTTACATCATTTCAGAATTTGGGGTTGCCTAACACATGTGTTTGAGGCCAATCCTAAGAAACTAGAACCACGTTCAAGGTTATGCCTATTTCTAGGCTACCCCAAGGGAACAAGAAGTGGTTACTTCTATGATCATAAAGAACAAAGTATTTTATCAACAAATGCTACTTTTTTTTAGGAGTATCACATAAGGGAGCACAAACCCAGAAGTAAAATTGTGTTGAATGAGCTTTCCAAAGAAACTACTGAATCTTCAACAAGAGTTGTTGAAGAGTCTGATACCTCAACAAGAGTTGTTGAAGTAGGTTCACCTAATAGTTTAAATCTACCTCAAGTGTTGAGGAAACCTCGACGTAGTGAGAGGGTTGCGAACCCACCTATTCACTATATGGGTTTAACTGAAATCCTAGCTATGGTAGTTGATGGCGAGGTTGAGGATCCATTATCTTACAAGAAGGTAATGGAGGATGTTGACAAAGATGAATGGATCATAGCCATGGATCTCAAAATGGAGTCTATGTACTTCAATTCAGTTTGGGATTTTGTAGATCAACCTGATGGGGTTAAACCTATAGGTTGTAAAATCTATAAGAGAAAACATGGTGCTGATGGAAAGGTGCAAACCTTCAAGGCTAGACTGGTGGCAAAGGGTTATACCCAGGTAGAGGGAGTCGACTATGAGGAGACTTTCTCTCTTGTTTCCATGCTGAAGTCTATCTGGATCCTTCTATCCATTGCCTCATATTATGACTATGAGATATGGTAAATGGATGTCAAGACTACTTTTCTGAACAGCAATCTTGAGGAGACCATTTATATGGTGCACCTCGAGGGATCCACATGTTGGGATTGGTGCCCTAATTCTCCCGGAGTCTCGTTGTTTGTAATTATACACATTGTTTTATGAATAAAATAACTGTTATTCATTATGTCATTTACTCATATCCAATAAACAAAACTCCATGGTTATTTTATGTAAACTTAAGCATGTATATGAGATAGACAGGTGGATCATGCCTTAAGTGATAACCTAAATAAGTCTATAGTATAAGGATTAAGGTGAGATACTTGATCCTGGTGATACTACGGATACAGTCCGCTTTGTAGAGGTTTGCAAGTTTTGTAAACTACTACAGATAGTAGATCCTGACTATTCATGTGGAGAAATGTGAGTGAGAGTGTCCTACACAAAGAGTTTGTATAAGACCAGACCACAAGAGGACTAGACTCTATATATAATATCATTGATACTGGAGATTTACATCTCACCTAAACGACCATAGGTGACACGACCTCAATCCTGAGTTTTCTGGGAACTTCTACCTTTGAGGGCGGTTTTTTTATTAGTATGGGTGAGAGTGACCAGATTGCCAACTCAACATGCCTATCTTTTTTAGGACTTGTCTGATTTGGGAGCTGGGAACTCACTTACACAAGATGGAATTCACTACTTCCCCAAAGAAGGGGTAAGTAGATAGATTGCTCCCTTAAGGGCTGATTCTGGGGCTTGAACATAGTGGCCACAGCTTCTCTTTGGAAGAGAGAACCCAGTCATAGTAGGACTATGACTTATGTTCATTAGAGGATTCAGTAGTACTTAAGGAGTTAGATGTAACTACATGGGCATNGTAGATAGATTGCTCCCTTAAGGGCTGATTCTGGGGCTTGAACATAGTGGCCACAGCTTCTCTTTGGAAGAGAGAACCCAGTCATAGTAGGACTATGACTTATGTTCATTAGAGGATTCAGTAGTACTTAAGGAGTTAGATGTAACTACATGGGCATAACGGTTATTGGCCGAGCTATACATACGAGCGATCTGTGAAGGGTTGTCGCACTATTGATTAGTTAAGATGGACACATAATATATCTGTGGTAAGAAGAGTTCAGCTACCGGTCTTTAGTGGAGTGCCTGGTAGTTAATGGATGGTGAAACCCGTGACTAAAAAGTTTAGTCAATTATTCACATACCGTTGGAGCTTCGAGCTACAGATCCATAAGATCCCCTTGGTCGCTCAATGGATTCAAGTTGTGGATCAATTTTTGGTGTTGATTTGAAATGTTCAATTTGACAAGAGGTAATTCGATTATATATGATATGATTCGTATGATGTATGAGATACATCTAGTGGATGATTAATGTAAATGAGATTTACATCAAGTACCATGGAATAGAAAAAGAGCTATGGTTTATATGTTTCATGGGATGAAATTTTAAAACTATAGGTTATAAATATATTATGGTTGTTAGTTACCATTTATATTTATAATAATATTAATTATTAGACAATTATCTCCTTTTCTCTACTAACCAATTGAATGGGAGGTTGTTGATACTTTCATGGTAACTGTGAGATAAAAGGAAAAATATTTTCCTAATTTTAGTAAGAAAAGAGAAAAGATTTTGTGATTTTGAGATTTCCAATCTCGAAAAATTCTCATGGAATAGTTGTCAAGTAAATAAGATTTACTAAGCGACAGCTTGGAGTTAGCTAAACGATCGTGGAGTGTTCTTACACGATAGACACTTAGCTAGACGATGAGCTAAACGATCACATAGCTTTTTCCTAGACGATTGCATAGCTTTTTCTAAACGATAGGTTGTTCCATCTCCCACTTACTCAATTGTTTACACGATTGTGGTTCTTCCGATTTTCTACCTCAAACCAAGTCCACACAGAGTCCACCCTCTGAATTCTCACACTGAGAATACCAAGGTAACCTTCTTGGTGGTGTCATACTCAACTCGACACTGTCGAGGTTCTGTGGAGGCTGTTCGCGGTGTTTGGAGTGTTCGTGATCTTGGCGATCGTTTAGTTCAAGTGCACGGTGTTCGTGTAGTGTACCGGTCGTGTTGGACGAATGTTCGTGTGTTGCTGTGATTAAACATTCGTGATCAAGGAACTTGAAGATGAGTCTGCAAAGATTTGTTATTTCTTGTCCTTGATTTGTAGTAAAGCATGTTGTAATTTCTATTTTATGCATAACTGCATGTTTCCGTTTGTGATTGTAATTGTAAAATTCATATATGATTGTGATTTGGAAAGATCCTTCCGCTGCTCATAGAAATCATCGTATTCGATTTTCTTCGCCATAGTCCAAGGTCAAGAGCAAAAGGTTTGTAAGCTTAATCGGTCCATTTATGGACTGAAACATACATCTCAATTTTGGAATATAAGGTTTGATACTGCGATCAAATCTTATGGCTTTGATCAAAATGTCGATGAGCCTTATGTCTACAAGAAGATCATCAACAGTTCAATAGTTTTTCTAGTGTTATATGTGTTGGGGTTGATGCCCTAAATCCCGTAGGGTCCTATAGTTTGTAGACACTTGTATGAACAAATATCGGTAATTAATAATATATGATATTTTATTCACTTCTGTCTATGAAATATATGATATTTTAGTTGCATTAACCACAAACCAATAAATTAAGATCCATGGTTCTCGTTGTAACTTAAACATGTATGTGGAGACATACAAGTGGATCGTGTTTAAGTGATGTACTTTTTATATAGTTTTGATGTTCAATTGTGGTTTTGGGAACCAATCTGATGCTAATTCACTTTTTATGTAGGTAGATGAAGATTAAAGATGGAAGCTCAATTCCATGATGCTATAATCCTCAAAACTTGATGAATTTTGTATTTTATAAACCTTGTATGGTTGAAAATTACATTTGATGTATTTTTTGTATTATTGGATAACTGTTTTAGTTTCTAATGTAAATTGATTACTAAATTTCAATAATGAAAGGAAGTCATTGTATTTAATGCATACATTGTGAATTATTTCATATGTCTATTTAAATTAAAACAAGTGTTTGTAATATAAGTTGACATAATTTCAATGTTGTTTGTTATAATTTAATATTAAAGCTATATATGTATATATATGATATAATAGCCTTAAAAAAAGGTTATCGTGTATCAAATAAAGAATTAAGAAAAGACTATTATATAATAAAGATAGTATTGAGGGCAAACTATTATATGTTAAAGATAGCTTTAATCACTAATGCTATTGAATATTTTCATAGCCATGTATATATGCTATATCTTCATACTCTATTATAGCATCTATTATAGCTCTACAAAAGGGCTATAAAACGTCCTGGACTTTTAATAACATGGGTTATTAGGATCTTCGAAAGGTCTTTTATAACCTTTTTCGTTAGCTATTGTATCCATTATTTCTTGTAGTGTAGGTGACGTGGGAGTTAAGCTTTATGTGAGCCAACTGTAGTAGTTGGTATATTGCATATAAGTACTACATTATAAATTGTTTACCTCTTTAATATTAGTGGATTATTTATCCTGGGCACATTGCTCTCCAGACGTAGGTGGTTTATCGTCGAACTGGGTTATCAATTCATGTGTTCATTTACTTGTTTTACAGTTGTTAGTATTCTGTTGTTACAGTGTTTGTCTGTGCTTTAAGTTTAACATTCGTATATCGAGTGGCGAGTCACCCTATTACTTTTTCATATGTTAACCCGTTTCAGCTTGAGGCTTCTAATGAAGTTTTATTTAAATAATAATAATAATCATAAATTTATTAAATAACATGGCCTGTCACTAAAAGATGAAAATATTACTTAAATCTCCTATTCCATTATGGAAAAACATCAGAGTTTGATCTAGACTTATTTAAATGTTGCAATATTAATCCTCATTTCAATTTTAGTTAATTATCTTTTAATTTTAACCAAAAAAAAATTCTTCATAAACTCATTACTTCAATAAAATAAAGTTTTACAGAAAAATAAGTTTGATCAATACGTATATTAACTATTGAATAACACATATTAACTATTGAATAATATTTTCAAAATTTATAAACTTAAAAGAACAAGAAATAGCTCTAATGTTGTTTTTCTCTTGAAAAATTATCTATTGCATATCATATAAATGTTTTAAAATTCATTAAATGCATATGAGAAAACATTTTGAATGGGTTTTGGAGAGATAACTTATTAGATGGTTAAATTTTGCCAGACGTTTTAAAGTTTAAGATTAAAATTGGAACATCAATGTTAGGACAAGGGGACTTCACATATCTCCATCATGATAAGATATTATCCACTCAGACATAAATTTTCATGATTTTGTTTTTAGTTTGACCCAAAATGTCTCATACCATTAGAGATATAATTGTCATTTTTATAAATCTATGATCATCTACTTATTTAATCGATGTGAGACTTTATTCACAAACACAACGAGTTTCAAGTCTAAATTTGATTTTTCTCTAATGATTCTTTGACCCTTCATCTAAAGATTAAGTATTGAAGAAGGGAAAAAAAAGGTCAGGTTTTACCCTTTAACTAAGGAAGAGAGTAATTTTCATCATCAACTTTCAAGACTTAAATAAGTGTTTGTACTTTTTAGTTTTAGTTCAATTTTATCTATTCCACGTACTATTTTTTTCAATGTAAAATACATTGTATTTATTAAAATACATTTAACTTGACCGACATAAAATATGACCATATCCAATCCATCCCTAATATTGCAACGTATTTATGTGAAAATAATAAATAAAATAAATTATTGGGATTTGATTTAGAAATTAGATCTAACGTAAAAGTTAGAAGTTTAGCACATAGTTTTCTTTTGAAAAATTTGATTTATTCACCCCGACCCCATTCTCTTCAATTATTTCCTCTGATTTGACAACTTCATTTATTTTCACCCCATAAATGGGACACGTTCGTCTTATTCAAAGTGTTTTAATATTGAAAAAGTCCAGATTTGATTGGTTCGTAATTTGGATTTTGTTTTATATTTTTAAATCCATTGATTTTATTTGACAGACCACTCGAATTATGTTTGTAATCCAAAACAGTGTAAAATTTGTAAACATATATTTTTATTATATCCAGAATTTAAATTTTAAAATTTAAAATATAGAATTATATTAAATAAAAATAAAAATATATAGAGATATAGTATGTGATAGTATAAATTCAATTCAATCTTTTAAAATTAAAATAAGTATTATGTAGTATATTATAAATTAGGTTAAATTCCTTGATCCGTAGTTTTGATAAAACTAAAAGTTAGTCCATATGATTTTAAATTTTAAAATTTAGTTCCCACGATTTGATAATAATTTTATATATAATCCCTACCATATGTCTATAGGGACTATTGACGAAGCTTTTATTAAATCATATATGTTAAATTCTAATTATAAACTATAAGACCTATTTTATCTTCTTCCAAACAATTGAGACAAAAAAATTTAATTTATCCTATAAATTATATAATATTACAAAATAATAATTATACTTTTTTTTAACATAAAACCACGTTCATAAATAAATTAGTAGTAGTTTAATGTCAACTAATATTTAGGGGATAATATGACTAATTTGCAATTGTTAAATTAGAATTCGTTTTCTAAATCCTACCGCCAAACACATATCTGAAAATATGAAATACAACTATGTTTTCATTTAATCCCTTATATTTCAAATTTCTCTTTTCATCTAATCCCTTATTTTCAAATTTTGTCCTCAAATTTGGAAAGAATATGGGATAAAGATGTTCGTGGGTTGGGTTAAAAGTCTTTCTAGATCCAATCCAATTGTTAAGTTGTAAATTTCTTTAACCAAAATTATGAACCCAATCCAACTATGAAATATTTAGATTGGATTGGTTCGAGTTATTTGGATTATTTATTTAAATTTTTTTAAAAAATAAAGTAAAATGTAAATACATAAAAATCTAATGTAATTATTTTCATATATTGAATTAAGATTAACAACTCAACTTCGATTTATATAATGATTTTTTTTCAAAGTGCTAAAAAACTATTATTAAGAATCGTTGGAGAATAAATTATTTAAATAAATAATGAAATTAAATAAAATTGAAATCAATATATGTATAAATAATTGTATTATAAGTAACAAAAAAAAATATATTTTAAAGTTAATAATAAGTTCGGGTTGGTTTGAGATATTTTAATTAAACCCTTAAACCAACCCAACCCAAACTGCAGAAGTTGGGTTGAGTTGAAGTTTTTGAACACCTCAAATATGGAGTAAATGTTTAAAATGATAAAACGGTTAAAATATTTTCAAATACAACAAAATACCACTGTCTATCAATGATAGACTGCGATAAATCGCGATAGATATCTATTGTGGCCTATGATGGATAATAATATTTTACTATATTTGTAATTAGGTTGGTTCATTTTTCATATTTTTTAAAATAGTCCAAGAACATGAGTGTAAAATTCCAATCCAATGTACTCTTTTTAGTCATCAAAACTTTAAGAATAAAAGTATATGGACTTCAAGTTTTTAATATCTTTTTAGTCCATAAAATTTTAAGATAGGTTTGTATAGTACTTGAAGTATTTTTTTTTTATTTTATTGTTTTGAATATTTATATGACCTTTTAAATTAGAAAAACATATTTTAAAAATATATTTTCTCTCAAAAATTATTTTAATTTAAAATATCATATACTTATTTTAAAATTTTGCATCAAGGATATTTTAAAACTATTTTTGAAAAATCAAAGATAAAATGAACACTTGGAAAACTCGAAAATGTAACATATCTATTTTTAAATTTTTGAAAATTAAAATGGTATACTAAAATTTCAGGGACCAAACAGATTCATTCTCCATTTTTCAAAATTTGAAGGCTAAAAAGATAATATTCTCAATAATATAAAACAATTTTCTAATGGCTTTAATCTCTAAATGAATAAGTGATGATGATATGCTTGGATTTTGTGATTTGAAGGTTAACCTACTCTACTTTGTAAAAGTTGGGAAGGAATTTAATTATTATTATTTTTTCTAGTCATAGACTAACACAATTAAAAATGAAGCAACGGATCTCTTTTAACTTTACTTACATGTTTCTAGTTAATTGTAGTTTTCACTTTGATTATTTATAACATCACATTACTAAAGTCAATCGTAATTGTTGATTATTGAATAATAATTTTAAGAATGTTGTGATATTAACTCTCCTACGTACCATCATAACATAACATTCTCAATTATATTTAGTCATTATAAGCATAAATACAATACATGTAAAAAGAATTTAAAACAATAATAGAAAGGAGAAAGTAATGGTGCATGTATAAAACGAAAATAAAGTAAAAATCATATAATTATTAAGGGAAGCCCTTTTGGTTGTAATTGAAGGACTTGGGGCTAACCATGATTAATTGTGTTGAGGGCGGCGAATCGGAAAAAGCTTGAATTCAAACAAGGAAGGTTACATGTGGGACCCGTCATATTTAATTACACTCGACTTTTCTTTCTTTATTTTATTAAAATATTTAGGAAATTTTATATTACTGTTATTTTTTATATATTTGTTGGCATGGCGCCACCGCTAATCGTCCTAGACCTTTAAAATCGTCAAATGAGACTATTTATAATGCTTTTGTTATAATATTTTCAAACTCCTTTAAGACGCTTGAAACTATAGGACACCATTTTCAATTAGTATATATCTACTAATTTAGTTAAGATTCTAACATTTTTATTTTAATATACGTGGTTTATCCATAATTTTAAGAAAAAAGTTTTTTGTTTTATCTTGTGAGGTTCGAGTCCGACCGAAAAATACCAAATACGTGGATAGATAATTTTGGTTGATTTTTGTAACAATTAAATGGTGGAGAAATTTATTTTTCTAAAAAGAAACAAAATCCTCTAGAAATTCGTAAAATTTTAATATTTGAAGTAGATTTTTTTTTTTTTTTTTTTTTTGTTGAGAAAATATTTCAAGTAGAATTTGAAGCATTAAATCTGAGAGGATTTTAATTTTCAACTTTACCTTATACTATTCAACTGATTAAAATATTTAATGAATTCGGTTCAAATAAAGCACATGGTAAGATATTACCACGATAGCAATCCATATATCTCACCTAACCTAATCAAAATAATAAAAGTTCACTGTTTTTCTCCAAAAAGTACACGGTTCAAATATTTAATGAATTCGGTTCAAATAAAGTTCATGGTTAGAACGATTGCAGATTTGTTCATAGATAAAAACGAGTGGTAGAAACGATGAGAATAAAATTTCAAAAAAAAGAAAAAAACATAATACCTTTTTCATTCTGTTAAATCTCTAGATTTTAAAATGTTATACATTTAGTCTTTAAATTTTGATTTTTGTTTCAATTTAGTCCCTAAATTTTAAAATGTTACAATATTACCTTTGAGATTTAAATTTTGTTTCAATTTGGTCTATGGAGTTTAAGATTTTACGTTTTTAACCTTAATTTTTCCTTAAATACTTATTTTTAATGACGCCAATTTCTATTAATTAATTAAAAATAATTGGAAGTGAAATTTTAAATTTAGTTTATAAGTGATAAAAATAGTGAAACTTAATTAATTATTATTTTTTTAACTATTTTTAATTTATTAACATAACTTCTAAAGACGAAAATTGAGTATTTAGTGAAAATTTGAGGTTAAAAGTATAAAACTCGACACATAGAGACCAAATTGATGCAAAATTCAAATGTTAAGGGTAAAATTATAGCATTTTGAAACCTATGGATTAAATTAAAACCAAAATCAAAACTTAAGAACTAAATATGTAACATTTTGAAACCTAATGACTAAATAGAAGCTAGACCAAAAACCTAGATTTTAAAAAGGTATTTTTTTCCTATAAATTAACGGCTTTTTTAAAGCTCCCCTTACTTAGAATATTTTATAAAATAAAATAAGAAAAAAGTACTTTTTAAAATACGTAGAATATTTTATAAAATAAAATAAGAAAAAAGTACTTTAAAAAAAAAATCATAGGATTTGTTTTCATTTAGTCTTACTTTCAAAATTTTACATTTTAGTCTAAGATTTGAATTTGGTTTCAATTTGGTTAATAGATTTCAAGATTTATACTTTTAAACTTAAATTTTCACTAAATACTCACTTTCCATTTATGTTAATTTCTAGTAATCGATTTAAGAGAATTATAGTTAATTAAATTTCACTATGTTCATCACTACTAAAATTAAATTTTAAATTTCACTTCATAATTATTTTTAATTAATGATTGAACATTAAAATAAATTACAAAAGTGAGTATTTAATAAAAAATCGAGGTTGAAACCTAAGAGCCAAATTGAAACAAAACTCAAACACAAGAATGAAATTGTTATAATTTGAAATCAAGATACTAAATTGGAATTAAACTCCATATTTAAAGACTACAGGTGAAATATTTTGAAATTTATAAACCAAATAAAAACTATACCCAAAACTTAGATACTAAAACGATACTTTCTCAATATTAAAACATACATGAGAAATTCAATATAATAATATCGAAAGTCTTTTCCCAAAAAATAAAAATTTATAGCATTGTATATCAAATCGAATATAATTCAATTGATATACGAATGTGTTAGTAACTATTGGTTCAGATTATCTACATCAATTGTGCTTAAAAAGATTTAGAAACCATTATTCAAATAATTTTCCTGCCTCAATAATAATAGTAATAGAAAATACTAGCAAAATTAAATTATTAATATAAACGTCCTTTAGGATATATCTAATTTAACTTTTGGAGGACAGTGCTCATAGAAAATCCTACTTAGGTGTACTGAAACAAGGCTGGAGGAAATTTTCAATTTCATATTTATTTTAGAAAAATTATGACTTATTTGGTAGATAATCAAAAAAATAAAAATTTGAAAATAAGAGACTCAATGAAATAAAATTTCATTTGATGTTTTTACATGTGTTTGGATAGCAACTTACTAAAATGTATTTCACTATAAATTATTTTTAATTAATTTATAAACATATTTTATATTAAAAATTAATATAATTATAATACATTACATAAAATATTTTTTAATTAAAAAAACAAATGAATCTACAACATGAAATATTATATTTATTAAGTTTTTATCTTTGTTTTAATATAATTTTGTTATGCTTAAAATTTCAAGTTCAAAATTTGGATACATTAGAAATACAAAAATGTTGTTTTTAGAATTTAAATTATTTAGATCACAAAAATTAAAATATATTTTAAAAAAATTAATATCAATTACCTATCGAATACATATAAAGAGTGGGGTTGTTTGATTTTTTTCAAATATCATATAAGGTAACATGAAATTCATCTCAA
The DNA here is from genome assembly GCF_009727055.1 of Benincasa hispida. Lineage (NCBI taxonomy): Eukaryota > Viridiplantae > Streptophyta > Magnoliopsida > Cucurbitales > Cucurbitaceae > Benincasa > Benincasa hispida. Next base: position 8,798,731 of record NC_052358.1, read on the forward strand.
AATTAATTGATAATGTGAGAAATAATTCATCTATATTAAGATGTCAAGAATTTTTTAACCTGAGATTCTCACTAAAGAGAAGTTTAAGTCGTAAACAAAACAACAGTTTTAAATTTCGCAACTTTCAAGTTTTTTAAAGAATTAATTAATAAATGAAAAAGATTCGTTTTGTTCATCTTTGTTGGTGGTAATTTGTATAAAATTAAATGTGATGGATAATAACATATTGACCAATCTGCCCACGTGGGCCCGTAATTACCTACTAACTAATATATGTGTTCTTCACACGCCCTCATAAACATAATAAAATAATTAAATATATATAGTCTTATGGCCACCACATGCATAAGTTGAATAAATAATTAATTAAAGTAAGCCAAGTTTCCATCATTTCCGCTTCATCTAAAATATTATATAGTATTTTTCTTGAATTTAAAAATTATTAAATAATCTAAATTAAATTTGATTATTTTTTGTTCTTCCAGAAAACAAGCCAAATGGGTTGAGAAATTCTTATTCACATTTTAATATTATTTATTCTTACCCAAAATCAAACTTGGCTTGCAGAGATATGGTCCAACCCCGCCTAAAATGGAGTGATAAATTGCTTAAATAAACTAAAAATAAAAATAAGAAAGAAACACTTAGAAGAAAAGAATAAAGAAAAAATAGCATCTTCAAAATTGAATTTCTTAGTCTATTATTAAGATTGAGATTGAGTTAGGTCATCCACCACCCATCATGATGAGATTTACTTTTTTTTTTTTTAAAATAAATTTATTATAGACATAATACATTGGATCTCAAATTCATTCGATTCATAAATAAAATTTAAAATAAAATTAATTAAAAGGTTAGAAATGACTTTAGGCCAAAACCATAGCAAAAAGAAAAAGTCACATTTGACTAATAGGAAGTGATTTTGTCCTACATTAAAAGATTTAATATGGCCAAACAAGTATATATATAGGTAATTTTCAAATTGTGGTTGTGATGAAAGTAGAAACTTTTTCTACTTGTGTGTGCCACTATCCGAGTGGATTTTAGTAATTACGCTTTCGTAAAAAAAAAAAAAAATAATTTACCACACTTCCTTTTAAAATTTCACTGTTTTATTAAATTCAGATCCATAATTTGTGGATCTAATTTAATACTTAACCTAGCCCTCCTTATCTTATTAGATTCTTTCCTGTTTTCTTCTTCTTCTTCATATACAAAGAGTTTTTTTTTTCCTAGCTTTTCTTCGTCTTTTCTTTGGTATACTATTATGAGCATTTTTTTTAATTAATCATTTTTTTAAGGAGTATATATTTGAGGGTGGAAGGTGTGTAAATCTTAAGGAGTAACCAACAATTGTGATTTAGTACCAATATTGTTCGATTTTTACTTTTAAAATAGTGAATCTTTTACGATACAACAACTATACCTTGATTATATTAAAGTTGAAGATGAATGATCTTATTTTAAAAAATTTAGAAAGGAGCCAAAATGGACATTAAAATAAATAGTGAAAGAATAAAGAAGGAAGGTGGATGATATTCATATACATCAAATTTGGTCCATGTTTTGAGAAACCAGACCCGCCCGCCACTCTTATTTAGTTATTCGTATTTATTACTTTTTTCTGTAGTCTGTCCTTCCGGCCGGCAAAACTTCAAACCAACATTCAATTTCTTATGCCTTTTCAACTACATTGTAAATTACGTCACTAAATTATTATTAAACATCCAAATTTACCTTTCAATTTATTAATTTATATTCATTTTTACTATTAACTATAAATTTCATCAATTTCAACTCTAACCTACATGAGTGAGGCAAGTTTTACCCTTTATTCAAATTATGCGAATTCATCAATTAATTTTAACAAATTATAATATAAAAGATATTCTAAAAACTTACTAATTGAAAAAAGAAATTCAAGGATTGTCCAGAATTAAACTTGATTACTACATGATGGACCATCAATAACCCCACCAAAACTTAGAAATTTTCAATAAACTAAAACAAACTCTAATCTCATATTTGTTGAAATCCATACTAAAATATATTTTATAATTTATTCAATATATACTATACTTTCTTAACAATTTTCAATTGAAAACTTATCCTAAAATATAGATGGCGACATTTTCTAAAATTTAAAATGGGAATTGAAATAATTGTTTAAATTTATAATGCAACTTAATGAAATTGAAAGTTAAATAAAATTGATATTCATTGACTCATTCTTAAGCTATTTTACTTTATATGCTAAGATTGGTAATGGGCCGGGATGGGACCGGGGATGTACTCCCCTTCCTTATCTCCACAGTGATTTTTAATCCCCGTCCCCGTCCCATTTGCCGTTTTGAGGAGTCGGGTAATCCTCGTTCAAGGATCGGGTTCCCGCGGGAAAAAATTCTCCGCCCATTAGTTTTTCTTTTTAATTTTTTTTATTTAAAATCAATAATTTTTTTATATTTCTATTGAAATAATACAGTTTTTAGGCAACAATTATTATTGTTCTATTTATTTAATTTAATAATAAAAAATATTTTAACATTTTTTTATTTTAAAATTTAATAAGAATTAAAATTAATTATAATATAAATTTTTTTAAAAAATTTTAAAAAATAAAAACAGTAGCTTTATATATATATATTCGGGTCGGGGTCGGGGATGGGGCGGGGATATGCTCCCCGTCCTCGAACGGGTTCCCCATTTGACCCGTCCTTAATCAAATCGGGGATTTTCCACCCCGATCGGGGTGGGTACTCGCAGGGACCCAACTCCTTGGAGATTTTTGCTAACACTATATATGGTCCTTAACTTAGTCATTGGTTTCAGTTAAATTCTTATCATTAAAAGGATTTACTTCTTTTTTATTTTCCTCTATTTTTTTAAAGAGAAGAAACAATTTTACTTCTATTCTTCATAGTCGAAAAGAGTAACAACTATTTTACTAAAACGCTGGCAACAATAAAAAGGAAGGAGTCCATGTAGCTACTGTGTCCGCTCTCTTCTTAGTCAGTGGGGCAACAAATTCGACATTCATTAGAAACGAGTGGCAGAGATTAGCATTGTGATTATAAACAAAAGAATGTCTACCATGTTTTTTTAGTTTAGTTTTTGAATTTATGCTTTTAAACACTACACTTCTATTTTTTTGTTTTCTTTTAAATCTATTTTCTAGAAACATTTTTAAAATCCAAGTCATATTTTAAAAAATTATATAATTTTTTTAATTTGATTAAAACATCTTGTTAGAAATTGTAATTTGAAAAAGAAATCAAGGAGGGATGAAAGTCAAACCCAACCTAATTCAACCTAAATTTTATTTAAAAAGTTTGAGAATAACTACGAACTAATAAGTTCATATCTTTTGTATTTTTTCTCAAGCTAAACTTAATAAATAAAATACTCTGAATTTTCTAATTGCGTTTTCAAAATTTTTTTAATAGTTTATTTTTTTTTATCTTTTCCCCGTGAGTTTTGCTATTTTATGCCTTCACTCAATCTTTTCTATAATTTTCTTAAAATTTCCACACCCTTCCCCTCTATTTATTATTATTGTCATTATTTTTGACATGAACTCTATGGTTTAGAAGGGCAATAAATTTTTCTTTCTCAAAAAAAAAAAAAAAAAAAAAAAAAAAAAAAATCTTTTCTCTTATCATATTATATAGTAATTAGTATTAGTATTTATTTAACTCTTACTTGATAAAATTAATAAAAGGAAGAAAAATATATATAATAGCTCTTGTTGGAGGGATAATCACAATTCTCATGAATAGTTTTTTCCCTTCCGTTTTGAGTACAACAAAGGAATAATATGTAGCTTTGAACTTTCGACTTTGAAAAATAAAAGTTGAATACATATCAAATTTAATAAAAAACACGAAAAAAATAAGAACGACAAAAATAAGAAATAAAATGGGAGAATAAGAACAGAGATGAAGATGTCTTCACCATATCCTTGCCTTCCCACATGAACATCCTATTTAGTTTATCAAATTTGGGAAATAGATGGAATGGGAGTTGGATTCTCTCCGGTTTTTTTTATTAGTTTTCTTTTCATTTTAAAAGTTTTCAATTCAAATATTTCATTGGAGTAGATTACATTTTTTACATTAAAAAAGAAAAAAAAAAAAAAACTAAAGTACCACTCAACATATGCATATGTAAACAAGAATTTGATGATGAATGTGAAGAAAGTAAGTTTAATAGTTAAGAAAAAGTGGATTTTCAAAAATAGAAAAATAAAGAAAATTATTTATACAAAATAGTAAAATTTTAATCATAAAAGTTAAAAGTCTATCTGTGTCTATTAGTGATAGGGATGGATAGAAGTCTATTAATTTCTTTTTGCTATTTCTATAAATAGTTTGATTTTTTTTAAAAAAAATGTAAAATAAAATAGATGGATGGAAGGCGTCTTTCAAGATACACCTACTCTATGCATCATACATATAAATTTAGTGGGATGTACAATATAGATAGTACTTGGGATGTTCGTAGGTATGTTTCAAAATAATTTATCATGTAGCACGTTATAATTAAACAATTAAGTGAGATGTAAAAACGAAAAAAAAAAACAAAAATGTCGAAGATTATGGATAATGTACGTGGAGGATCGGATGGGATGGTGTGATTGGGAAGGGTGAAGTGTTGAATGGCAGCCGCCGGCGTGTCCTACACTGCTTTAGTCTCTATAAAAAACAGCTTCCATTGCTCAAACCTTATTCTCACTGCAAATTCAAAAATGGCCTCCGCCAATGCCGTAGCCTCCTTTTTCTTTCTGTGTCTTCTCTTCGGAGGCTCTTTAGCCCAACTCTCCGAAACCTTTTACGATCAATCCTGCCCTCGCCTCTCCAACATTGTCCGCGCCTCCGTCAAGAAAGCTATCGAAACCGACGTCCGTGCTGGAGCTAAACTCATCCGCCTCCATTTCCACGATTGCTTCGTTAATGTACACTTCCTCTTCTTCTTCACCATCATTGTCATCATCTCTCTCTTTTTTACTTTCAAATTATTATTTGATTCTATTGGGTCATTTTGTAGGGATGCGATGGCTCTGTTTTGCTAGAGGATGCTCCTGGCATAGTCAGTGAACTCAACTCACCTGGAAATCAAGGAATCCAAGGACTTGAGATTGTCGATGCCATTAAAGCCGACGTTGAGCGCGAATGCCCCGGCATCGTCTCCTGTGCCGACATCCTAGCTCAGGCTTCCAAGGACTCTGTCGATGTGGTAATATCTTTATTCCAATACATTCATCGTCTTTCTTTCTTATCATCTTATTTTTATTGGTACAGCTAAGAAAAATAGTGTATTTCAGCAAGGAGGGCCTAGTTGGAGAGTGTTATATGGAAGGCGAGACAGCAGAATCGCAAACAAAACAGGGGCGGATAGTGGGTTGGCCAGTCCCTTCGAAACTCTGGACGAACTCAAAGCCAAATTTGCTGCTGTTGGCCTTGGTACAACCGACCTTGTCGCCTTATCAGGTAATTAATTAATGAATTAAGCGATTGATGAAGTGAAGTGAAGAAAATTGATTGTAGTTAATTGATGAACAACTTCAGGGGCGCATACGTTTGGTCGATCGAGATGCAGATTCTTCAGCCACCGATTTGCGAATTTCAACGGAACTACTAGCCCAGACCCATCACTGGACCCCAACTACAGGCGATTCCTGGAAGGGGTTTGCTCAGCTGGACCAGACACAAGGGCTAATTTCGACCCAGTAACACCGGACGTATTCGACAAAAACTACTACACAAACCTTCAAGTCAGGAAGGGGCTTTTACAGAGCGATCAAGAGCTGTACTCCACTGCCGGCGCTGACACCATCGCCATTGTCAACAGCTTCGCCACCAGAGAAGGCACCTTCTTCAAGGAATTCCGACAGTCGATGATCAACATGGGAAACATCAAGCCTTTGACTGGCAACCGTGGGGAAATCAGAAGAAACTGCAGGAGGGTTAATTCCAACTCCGGCTTCGGTGGAGAAGGCCACGATGTTATGTAATCTCGATTTGCCGTGCCTGTTGCTGCATCTGCGTTCATTATATCCATAAGTATAATTAAGCTTAATTTAGAATGTGTGTAATTAGTTGGGTGTTTGTCCTTTTTACGAAAAAGGTGAATAAAAATGAAGGGGTAGGGTGAGCCCTTTGTGGGTTGCCACTCATCTGTTTTTGATTTTTCATAGATTCGTCTGTCGTCGTTTTCTATCAAATTAAGCTTATGCTGTCGGATGAATTCAATACACAAACTTCATATCTATGTGCAAGGAAGATGAACAGAGATGACAATGGAAAAAAGGTATGTAGAAGACGGCGATTCCTCTGGGAAAAAACAACCGCTGAAATAAAGCTGGTTTCCAAATCATAAAAAATAAAGTTTTATTTCAAATTACAAGTGGAGCACATAAATTTTTTAATTTGTTAAAATAAGTAACTTTAAATTTTATATTTCTCTATAATCAACTATTTAATTATCTTAACATAAAATGATAAAATAAACATGGTCGAATATTTATTGACGTCTATTCTTTTTTCGAAGATTTAAATCTTTATATGCCACGTGTTGACTAATTTTTTTTTTAAATTCATTTATTTCAAAATTAAGCTTAGTAATTAGATTTGTTTAAAATTAAATATGCTATCAATTTTAAATAAATCTCAAGTGCATCAAGTTGAAAATTTAATGATTTATTGAAAACTTATAAAGTAAGACATATTTAGTTAAAAGCCATGAGAATGTAAAGATCTATTAAATAGATTTTGAAGAAATTAAGATGTCCTAAAGAAAAAAGGCATATGTGGTTAAAAGAATTATTAGATCATTAGAATGACTGTTTTTAAATATAGAAAAATGAACCAAAATATTTATTAAATATAACAAAATTTTAGAGTTATCAGTGATAGATGTTGCATCGACATTGATAGACACTGATAGAGTCTAGCAGTGTCAGTGTCTATCATTGATAGTTCTAAAATTTTACTATATCTTGTATTTACTTTCAACAGTTTAATCATTTGAAATAATTTCCCTAATTAGTATATTTGAGTTTAATATTTGTAATATTTGTTTAGTTGTTAATTTAAATTAATTAATAGTCCATTAGTATTTTTGAATTAATTAGTTGTCTTATTTCCTTATAAGACAATAAATAGTCACTTTAAAGTGATAATATGAAATTTTTGTAATATAATTTTGAATAGAACTATAGTTTTTAGAGATAATTCTCTCATTTAAGGGATGAATTTCTCTTATTTGGTTATCGGTTTGAATCGCTGTCCGCATCTCCACCTTCAATTGACACGAATGGGAGTAGGATGAGGGTAAATACCCTTCGCGGAGATGAGGATAGGAAATGCCCCCGTTGCAAATCCTAATTTAGTCTAATATCGGTAATTTACTAATCAATAGATCATCAACAATTAACATACGTTCATTTTTTAAAATTTGAAGTTCAAATTTCTATACCAACAACACTAGCAGTTAGGGGTGTTCAAAAATCCTGAGAACCCGACAAAATGTAAGGGTTGAGTTGGGTTGGATTGAATTTTTCTATTTTTATTGGGATGGGTTGGGTTGTGGGTTGGCTAAAAAATTTTTTTGGGTTGACCTAACTCATCCCGAATTTTATATATATATTCCTGTTTGTTTAAAGTTTGATTTTTTTGTATTGATTAATTTTTTTAATTTTTAGTATTTTTCTTTAAAATTGTTATGATATTTGTCTTTGTTTAAAGTTTACAATAGATATCATAGATATTTGGTATTTAGCGTCTTAATTTTATGAGATTTTAGTTATTAGTCATGTGTTTATATAAATTTACATATTTTTTTTTATTAAAAATAAAAAAATAAGTTATAACTCGACAATTCAATCCAACCCAATCGAATTTTAAGGGTTGGGTTGAAACTTTATTTGGGTCATTTGGGTTGTCAATCAAACCAACCTGAATTTTCGAGTTGGTCCAAAAAATACCCTCAACCCAATCCATGTATATCCTTATTAGTTGTATTAAAAAAAATTGTCGAGATGATATAGATAACTAAAGTCCATTAATATTTAAGTCAACATTGGATAAATATAAACAAATTGATTTATTAATGGTATTTAAATAATGAACTTATAAAAGAAAGTTACAAATTGCGAACTAATCGATTAATTTACCAAACTGAATCTTATTCTAAGAGATAAATAAATAAATAACTGATTGCATCTCCCAAATTAAGAAATTGCAGGTCCATGACTTTATCATGATGTTACAAAGTTGTGCTTCTAAACCAAACATTTTGACTTTTTCTTTAAGATAGTGAGAAAATTAAATCTTATAAAATTTATGCCAATTGAATTATGCTCAAGTTGATAATCGAACTCTCTTAATACAAGTTCAATCATAAATAATTAATAAAATTAGTACAAGTTTTAGATATATATGTATTTGGTGCATGAGATTTAAAACGGATCAATTTAGGTTCCATTTGGTAATCATTTAGTTTTTGAAAACAGACATTAGAATTCTCACTAACTTTTCAAAAACAAAAACTAATTTTTGAAGACTAAGATCCCGTTTAGTAATCATTTCGTTTTTTGTATTTAGTTTTTGAAAATTAAGCCTATATCCTCTTAGCTACTTTTTTTTTTTCAAAATTTGACTTAATTTTTTAAATTATTAGTAAAGAGTATATAACAAATAAATAAATTTGGAGATGGAAGTAGTGTCTGTAGACTTAATTTTTTTTTTTTTTTAAAAAAAAAAAAACCCAATGGTTAACAATAAAGCCTAATTTTTTGGTTTTCAAAATCTGGCTTTGATTTTGCAAACACTCATAAAATATAGCCAACAAAACATAAAAAACAAAAAATGGAAGTGGTGTTTATAGGTTAAAATTTTAAAAATAGAAAATAGAAATCAAATAGTTATAAATGAAATCTTGAAAATTTATTTTTCAAAATAGTTTAAAAGATCTCTCGTCATTCATTAAAATAAAGAAATCGTCCTATTGAACTTTTCTACTATTGATGTGACGGGCTGATTATGTTTCTATTAGAAGTTTGAATTTTGAATATCCAATTTTAAAGAAAAGAGTATATATGAAGAGCTAATAACCTCTCATCTATAAATTTGAATAAATTGTTGTTTACTTATATTCTCATGGTCTGGTCTTTTGAGTAGTCAATCATTCGAGTATGACTTATACATCTTATTCTTTCTAATGAAATTGAAATATAAAATAAATTTTAATTGCTTCAAAATCTCATCTTAAAGTCAATATTGTCAACTCAATTTTTCTTAAAAAGCAACTCAAATTGGCATTAAGAAAATGGTATAAACTCTTTTCAGTCATAGTATTAGCATTCATCATGACATGGAACCATTGAAGTGGATCGTTCTACGCAGTTCCATTAGCTGGGCCGATTTGGGCCCATAAAAGCGTTTTATGCCTTCTCTTTATAAATTCTTTTCGTTTTCAAGAATTAGTTATTAAAAAATAGTATTTAAAATATTTATAGGTTGGAAATCACTTTTTGTCTCAAAATTTCAATTTAGTCTAAAAATTATAATCTATATAATAAAATAAAATTTGGAATGCATAAACCCTTTTACTAAAAATTTGTAATCTACAAATTTACAAGTTTTATGGGAAAAAAAAAAAAAAAAAGAAATTAAGATGAACATAGTTTAGTTTAGTGGTTAAGACATTTCTATCAATTTTTTTTCTTCGAAAAATCTTTACCTATTTTGAAAAGCCTTAAGTTAAAAATCTTTTCCAAATCGATACTTTTATTAAATGCTAGTATGAACACTAGTAATACACATGAAACTTTGTAATTTTCTTGTAAGTATTAAAATATACAATTAATAAAATAATTTTATGGAATAAAACAGGTTAAAAAAATATAAATGTTAGAATAATATTTCTTTTAGTAAACAATATTATTAAATTAGAAAATTTTCGTTATTTAAAAAATAAATAAATAAATAAATAAATTTCATAATCAATATTTTATAATTGCCAAATAATTTACCGTGCAAGATTAAGAAACAATTTAATTTTGTTATATTGGCTTCCTCAAATTCTTGACCGAGAAGCCTTTGTCTGAATTGAATGGTTCGATCAAATGTGAGTAAAGTGGTCACATAAGAAAAACAGAGGAGGATTGGTTAGATTTTCTGTGATCATAATGGTCTGATGCTTTCTCAGAGAGAGGGGATTTGCTAAGGGAAAGCAATCAACCAAGAGTGGAGCAACTTCAATTCGCTTTTAGAGATTGATTCTGGTTTGTTTGAGATCATCAATCTTATTAATAGGGTAGATTCTCTCTTTTGATATTCAAATCTTTGTTGAAGACATTTTTTTTTTTTGTGAGCATATCTGATAATACCCTATGTTTTTATTATGTTCATAGGGAGGAGAATAAAGTTGTCCAAAATTTGCGACTTTGACATCTTCTCAACTTTATTCTTTGATCTGGAAAGATAGGTTATTACCTTGAGCTTTTATCAAATTAATTTTTTTTTTCTTGCCTTTTGGTGGCTTAAAAAAATAGTTTTCTAAAAAATTCAATTGATTGGATTTGAAGTTTGAAATCAACAAATAATCACCATCATAATACAACTTATATTTTTGCTGTGGAAATTGCATGGCCAAGTAAAAGCTTTCAATGAATAGGATATACTGTGATTTGAACTTTTAATCAAAGCATTAGATGTTAATTATTAGAGTTTGTCTTTTTATTACTACTAAACTTGGATTGATTTGTATCAAAAGAGCTCATTTAATTAGTTGTTTTAAGCTGGAAGTTATTATATTTATCAATATTGTTTCAGCTGAATATTCTGCTTTTTGCCTTATTTGTTATTCAGTTGAGTGTATTGTTTATTCTGTTTTTACACAATGTATTTTCTATATAAAGTACATTGTGCAGATCACTTTTCAATTAATGAGAAATACTTCATTTTGGTGATCATCTTCTATTTGGCACTGTGTATCACTTTATGGTATCAAAGCTCAAAGTCCAACGACAGAAATTTTGGTGAATTCTTTTTCCGGCTGCAAATGGGTGTGCAACAATCTCCTCCCTAATTCCATTAAAAGTGATCAACCCTAGAAGCAAAACTACCACCGTCAAGGTTGATGAAGGTAATTTTATTTTTTGGAAATTACAGATTTACTCCCACTTTCAGAGGCTATAGTCTTGAGAAATTTATCGATCCAGAAGCCACTATTCCCTCGAAATTTCCTATCTCTGAATCAAAGTCTTCTTCTACGAGAAGAATGAACCACGAGTATGATTATTGGATTAGACAAGACAGTCTGACTGTTTCTTGGCTTCTTGGAGCTATGACGAAGGATCTTCTTTCTAAAATGCTTGATTGTTAATCGACAAAAGAAGTCTGAAGTGTACTCAACGCATGATTTTCTTCTCGAAACATGGCAAGAGTTCTTGATCTGAAGAGAAAACTAGAAGCAATGAAAAAGGGAAGTATGAAACTAGAAGAATACTTTCAGGAAATCAAAACCCTAGTGAATTGTTTGAATGCAGCTGGATGAAAAATACCTCATAAAGATCATGTGATGCACATATTGGCTGGATTAAGCCCCGAATTCGGTTGTACTGTCTTGGTAATCACTGAAAAAGATGAATATCCTTTTACAAAGAGTATATTCACAACTTCTTGCTTAAGAAAATTGAATCAAGAGAGACACTTTTGTAAATCCCGGTGGTTAAATACCTTCAGCGAATTTGACCACACAAACCCTGTAAACCCCGAAACTTGATTTACTGGTTAATTATGCTTAAATCCTCTTAATTGTGTGTTTAATGTCATTGTAAGTCTATGTTTATGATCATTGTAATGTTTGTAATAATATGAAGTGTAAGAGCATGTATGTAATATTAAAGGAGAAGAATTTTCTAAGTATTAGAGAATGACTCTCAGGCGTTTTGAATGTAGAAAATATTCTAAGTATGAATTGTGAGCTCTCAGGTGAATTGAAGAGGGATTTACACTTAGAAGGAAAATGTAAGGTCCATACGACAAAGTCATGTTAATGTATGCGGCCAACCCTGCCAAAACGATATGCGACCAAGTATTTAAGGAAGGAAAACTATGCCAAAGTATAGCCCATGAAGTATGTGGAAGGTCATGAAGGAAGTTAAGTTGGCTATCGAGTTTGATGTTTAGCTGAGGCTGGTTAGAGAAGTATGCGACCAACTTCACCTTAGGTGGAGAAGGCTAGTATAGGCAGTATACAAATAGCTAAGTATCCTAGACAAGCATTCTAAAGGGGTGTTGGGTTTCATGTCCTAGAACTCGTGATTTTTAAACAATAAACTTATTCTGTTAATCAATATAGATGTTATTGAAATTAGATTAAATAAAGTTGTTATTGAATGTTTGAATTGCTCATTTTCGTTTTAGAAATATCCTAAAATCCAATAAACTAAGATCATGGATATTACATGAGCACTTGAACTTTATGTGGAGACATAACAGTGGATCAAGTTGAGTAATAGCCAAATGATCTATAGTATACGGATAAGGCTGGGTACCTTATTCTAGGGACACTATCGGATACAGTCCACTTTGTAGATGTTACAATTGTTGTAAAGTTCTACAAACAATGTAATCCTGATTCGTTCATGTGGAGACATGAGAGTAGGGGCATTCTGTGCAAAGAGTTTGTATAAGATCGGACCACGAAATTAGTCACTCTTACTTTATAACACTGTTTACTGTTTAAGACTGACTATTTCAAAGCGATGACCTAGGTAACTTGACCTTAATCTTGAACTAACTATGAACTTCTGTTTATTCAGGATTATCCTTAGATTTGCATAGGTGAGAGTTGACTCAATAGTGCCAACTCAATAAGCCTCCCATTTTAGGTGCAAGACCGGGTAGATATTTGGGATAGTAGAGAAGTTGTTCCCTTAAGTGCTGACTCCGGGTCTTGAACAAGGGGCCTCACCCTCTCATTGGCCCGAAAGGGACTCGGTTTAGTGATTGAATCACAAACCAATTGTTCATTAGGATTAGTGCGACTTAAGAAACAAGATATAATCTCAGGGGTAAAACAACTTTTGACCTACCCGTTATTACAAACAACCTGTGAAGGGTTGAATTGCTAATTGTGGTTATATTGAGTGGATACAATTATATCTACAGTGAGGGGAGTGAAACTACTGGGCTTTAGTGGAGTGACCCGGTAATTAACGAATGTTCGGGTTAAAGAGTTTAGTCGATTAATCTCGAATCGTTGGAGCCCATGATATGTAGGTCTATTAGGTCACCTACTAGCTCACAATCCAAATTAAGGGTATTAGTAATTATATACGATATAATTACACGTTTAATTATTGAATTAAACGAGATTGAAGAATTGGATAATATTTAAATGTGATTTAAATATTAGTTACATGAATAGGGATTCATGCTGGAAAAATGATGTTTAATTAATTTAATATTTGATATTAAATTAGTTTAATTATTTAAAATTAATTATTAGAATTAATTTTGTTTAAAACTAATTATTAAATATTGTTTTTTTGAATTAATATTATTATTTCCATTTTTAAAATTCGATTTCAAAAATTAAAAAAAATTGAATTTTAATTCAAAATTCAATTAAAAATGGGAAAATACCTTAAGTGGACTTTTCCAACTTTGAACACTCATTTTTCCATTCAATTTGAGTGGGATTTGCTGTCAATCTTCTATGCAACTTCACGGCATTAATTATGCTGAATAAAAGCTTAGTTCAATTGCTGAAGATGGGGGCATGCAAAGTGGTTTTGGTTGAGGTTTTGTTGAAGAAAGTGTTCTTCAACTTCAGCTGAAAAACTAGTGTCTTCTTTCATAAAATTCCCTATAATCTCAGCTCATTTTGGATTCCACCACCCAATCTAAGGTCCTAGAGAATAATAATAGGAAAGATCTAGTAGTGGTCTACATCCTTTTGGAGTGAAGAATCAAACTGATTTTGCGGATTAAAGGAGTTCTACAAAGGTATATTAGAAACCCTATTTTGTATTCTTATAAATATGCTTTCTTCTAAAATTGATGAAGTGGAATTCTTAATGATTCTGTTTGCTTCCGCTTATTGCTTGCTAACTCCAAAACTGGTCCATATCAGTATATGTTTAATTATTTATGCATTCTGAATGTATGTTATAATTAAATAAATCTTGTATGTGCATATAGTGTATGCCATGTATATTTAAAATCCCACCATAGGAAGCATGTAACATGCATTAAAAGTATGTTATAAAGAGTTATAATATATAGTATGCATGTTTAGGGTTTCAAGTATTTCATATAAAGTGTTATATTAAATCCCAAAATGCTTGATGAATGTTATGGATGATCAACATGGCCATTGTTTTGTAATTGTTATAAAAACCAGATTAGACATTTAAAATCCATAACAAAGGTAAGATGCATGTTCACCTAGAGTTAACGAATAACAACTTGTTTTAATAGTTAAAATAGGTCATTATCTTGTAAAATTTGGTTACAAACTCAACCGGTCTATAATCCTGTCTAAGGTTGGAGGTATTTAAGTTGATGGTTTATGGAACACCTCTTACTTGGGGATTACAATCGAATAATTGAGTGTTGTTAACCCGATTTTATAAACATGCATGAGCGATGTGAGGTTTTAATACTGGTTTATCACCTCGACATCGTAGGTTAAAATTCAAATATAAATGTTATACTTGGATAATCACCTAGACTTAAGTTTTTTTATTAGTCGAAATATACCTAAGTAAATGTTTACTAAAAACAAATAGAACACTTCAATGGAGATTAATAACATATACGATATGTTGTTCTTAGCTCTCACATACTTAAGAGTTCACACCATGAGATTCATGCTCGGCTTCGTGTCACCTTGGGAGTGACCATTCGAAAAGTATTTGCATGGGTAAATAGCAAGGTGAATAGGGGACGCAGTTCATAGTAAGTGGGTGAAGGATTTGTGTCAACATATCCTACGGTCTCTTCCATTAGTTTGGAACATGAAATCCCTATGTTGCACCTGCTTGTCAACTTTGTGCGACCTATACTAATTGTTTTATGGCAGTTATCCCCTCGGAGGGTTGTAATATGGGATTCAGAACAACTCAAACTTCAAAAATGGATAGGATTTCTTACGTTGATTCCTAACCTTGACTCTCCAATTCGATAGCATCATTGGGGTCAACCTCTGAGATATGAAAATGGAGGGTTTACACTTACGAGAATTACTAAGTGTTAGTAAGTTCTTGACCGAAAATGGTAACTAAATGACTATAGGAATATGAGTTATTTTGGAATTAGTATTTAGTCAAGAATGTCTTGCTTTAGTGAATGAGTATTTGACTGCCCCTCGGTAGCATCTATTTTGACTCACTAAAGTATCGTTGTAAATAAAATAATGAATTTTGGGTACATTATTACTTTGCTAAAACATGATTAGGTTTAAAAGCAATTCACTAATAGAATTTGTTTATACTTTCAGAGATGACTAGCTCATTAGTACAATTACTGGCTTCTGAGAAACTTAATGGGGACAATTACGCTACATGGAAATTAAACCTAAATACAATACTAGTAGTAGATGATCTGAGGTTTGTTTTAATTGAGCAATGTCCTCCTAACACCGACTCAAATGCAAACCAAACATTTTGGGAAGCATATGACAACTAGACAAGGGAAAATGAAAAGACCCGAGCCTATACTATTGCCAGCATATATAATTTTTTGGCGAAGAAACACGATCGCATGCATACTGCAAAAGAGATTATGGAATCTCTGCGGGGATGTTTGGACAACCTTCCTTCTTCTTTAGACATAATGTCATCCAGTATGTTTATAACTGTCGTATGAAAGAATGGACCTCTGTTAGAGAACATATCCTAGAAATGACGGTCCATTTCAATATAGTAGAAGTAAATGGAGCTGTCATTGACGAGAAAAGTCAGGTCAGTTTTATTCTAGAATTTCTTCCGAAGAGCTTCTTACAATTCCACACAAATGCGATGATGAATAAGATAGAATATAACTTGACCACTCTTCTCAATGAGCTAAAGATGTATCAGTCCCTCTTGAAAACTAAGGGATAAGAACAGAGGTAAATGTTGCCACTATAGATAAAAGAGGATCGTCCTCTAAGATAAAGTCTCATTCTTCTTCTTCTAAGAAAAAAAGTGTTCAGATGAAAAAGAGTAAAAGGAAGGGGAAGGCTTCTACTGACCGCAAAGGAAAGGCTAAAGTTGTAGACAAAGGAAAGTGTTTCTATTGCAATAAAGACAAGCACTAGAAAAGAAATTGCCCGAAGTACCTTGCAGATAAAAAAGTGGAAAAAGCAAAACAAGGAAATTAATTTATGAAGAATGCTTGTAGATGAAAAGATTACTCTCAAAGTTGTGAACAAGGGAGGTTATCTGATAAACAAAAGGCAAAGGTTTCTTCAATCATTTATCTTTGGCAATTAAAGAGTTGATCATATAAATCTTAATAGGATTAAGAATGGTTAAAAGTGGTCATCTAAATCAGTTAGAAGACAATCTTTTAACATTATGTGTGTCTTTTCTTGAAGATAAAATGATATTTTATAAGAAAATATCTTAGAGCCAAAGAACTCTTAGAGCTTACACATTCAAACCTATATGGTCCGATGAATGTCAAGACACAAGGAGGGTATGAATATTTCATCGGTTTAATTGATGATTATTTAAAGTACGGTTATATTTACCTAACTTGTGGTATCAGACTTGATCATAAGTCTAAAACACTTGAAATGTTCAAAGTGTATAAAAACTTGTTAGGTAAAACAATTAAGGCACTTCGATTAGATCGAGGTAGATCGTAAAAAATTTGAAATTTCCAGGACTATTGGATGAAAAATGGAGTCCAGTCATAACTCTCTACTCCTGGCCTCTCGATAGAACGGTGTATCGGGAAGAAAAATAGATCCCTATTAGACATGGTTCAGTCGAAAGATGAGCTATGCTTAGTTGCCTAAATTGTTTTGGGAATATATAGTAGTGACTGTTATATACTTTTTGAACGTCATTTCTTTAAAAGGTTTTCTGAAACTCCATATGAGATATGGAGAGGTCTCAAAAGCTGTTTATTACAGGTAAAGGGTGTTTACATATTTCAGAATTTAGGAAAGACCAGAACATGTGTTGGTGCAGAATCCTAAGGAATTGGAACATCGTTCAAAACAGTATGCCTAGCCATAGGCTACCAAAATCCAGTATACTTCTTCAACCCAACACATGTGTTGGTTCCCTATTTGTTGATTAGAAGTATATTGTATACTGATATGTTTACAGTGATCCTCTCAGCTAAAGTATTTGAAGGTCACCTAGTGAGTCTAGGACTACGGTTTATATAATCTAGGGCAAGTGGGAGAAAAACCTATAGGTATATGATACCCAGTAAAGACAAACTATGGGTATGTGATGTTCTAGTTTATTGTACTTCTCTCTAAAAACTCAAAAACTCAATATTATGTGTACAAATTTTGATCAAGGAGAATCTGAAACACTCCGTGACGCATGGGAAAGATTCAAAAGGTTTCTAAAAAATTTTCCTAACCATGGATTGCCTCTAACTGTCCAGATGGAGACCTTTTATGGAGGATTGAATAGACCATCCCATATGATAGAAAACGTAGTCACCACAAATGGCCTTATGGACAAATCTTACTGAAGGAACTTGTGAAGGCTTTAAGTGAAAACATGGAGATTGGTCCCAATTTCAATTTTACACAGAACACAAATTATAGAAATAATTATGCAGTGAAATTAAATTTACAGCATGCCAAAAATTGAGAAAAGGATAAGAGAGGGCGACTTACCTTTAAAGAACCTTTTCTTCTCGTGTATCCTCTTCTCTAAAATGTCACGTACTGTCATGAACTCGAAACCCTAATGGCCACACCACGAAAAGAACTTCCTACATTCTCTATTTAGATGAGAATCACTAAGGAGTGTGTAGGCTCTTAGAATTTGGAAGAGGGGGAGAGGAAATTGAGAGGGGAAGGAGATCAATTTTTGGAATTTTCTCCAGAGAATCCTTCTGTCTTTTTCTCTATGTAATCACTCTATAAAGGAAAAACCACTCATAATAACTACCTTATATATATATAACTATATATTACATGACATAAAACATATAACCTATGATTTACTATTGTATCACATACAATATTACTAGAGTTTTAGGTCTCTTATCAATGGTATTTAATATAAATCCCATTTATATTAAATTTAATTATATGAATCAAATTCATATAATTAATATTTGAATCATATTCAAATATTTATTTCCTCTCAAATAAACTTTATATCATTATGTATCATATACATTATAGTAATTATGTCATATATAATTAATTTACATGAAATTAATTCCCTAAAATAATTTGAACAATTCAAATTAATCCAAAATTGATTCTCATTTAATCCCCGTTGAGCTACAGAGGGGACCTCATGGACCTGTAGCTTGAAGCTCCAATGATACTTGAATAATTAATTAAACTCCTTTAATTAAATTATTCTACATCTATTAACTATTGGGCACTTCACTAAAGACCAATAGCTACACTCCTTACACTATCTATATATTTCTATGTCCATTGGATATAACCAGTCAGTAGTACGATGACCCTTTACAAAATGCTCGTAAGTACAACCAGACCAAAATTTCCTAAGTTACATCTAACTCACTTAGCCTCTGTAGTTACATTTAACTCACTTAGGATTCAGGTCATGCCACCTATGGTCATCTTGGTGAAATGTAAGTATCAACTATGAACGATGTTATATAATAAGACTAGTCATTTCGTTGTCCGGTCTTATACAAATTCCTTTGTACAAAATACCCCACTCATATGTCTCCACATGAATGATCAAGATTAAATCATTTGTAGCACTTTACAACAATTGTAACATCTACAAAGCGGGATGTATTCGTAGTGTCATCAGGATAAGGTATCCAACCTTATCCATCTACTACAGACCATTTAGGTTACCACTTAAACATGATCCACCTGTATGTCTCTGAAGGAACTCTTATCAAAGAGACCAGTGAGCGGAAGCGAGATCGTTCCAAATCTCATTGTGACAGAACATATACATTTACAATCAAACAGTAATAGTTATGCATAAACTTTAAATTACAACATACTTTAATAGGAAAACAACTAAGGATCAAGAGAACTTACCCTTGAAGAACGTTTTTTCTTGTTCCCTCGATCTTACTGCACGATCGTTCACCAACACGAATGTCAAGCCTCAGCAATCTCCTCGAACAAGAACAAATCTCACTCAACCCTTGAACAGGAAGCAGACACCACCAGAAGACTACCTTGGTCTTCTCAGTGTGAGAATCTAGGAGTTATGGGTTCTGTATGGATTTGGTAGAGGGTAGGAGGAATGGACAGATCATATAGACGATCGAGTAAGTGGGAGATAATTAAAGTCTATCGTATAGACTAATACTCGATCATTTAGAAAACAAGTGACTATCATATAGAAAAACTTGTTGCACGATCATTTATGCTCTCAAGCTATTGTATAGCTCTATCTTGTGATCGTCCGATTCTCAATCGTTTAATGATTGAATTGTGAAAAAATGAAAACGATTTTCATTTTATCCATCAGTTATCATAATGGATCACAACTTCCCACTAAATTGGTTATTGGGAGAAAAACCGAAACCAATTATCCCATAATTGATTTAATTACAAATATATAATATATTTATAACCTATAGTTTTAATATCACATCTCATGCAATATATAAACTATAGTTCTTTTTCTCCTTTATAGCATTTAATAATAATTCCTCCAATTAATGTATCTAATACATTAAGTCAATTATATCTCATATAATTGATACAATTTAACTATATCATGTATTATCAAATTTTCTCTTGTTAATTTGAATACTTCAAACTAACCCAAAAACTGATTCTCAACATGAATTCATTGAGCTACCAAGGGGACCTTATGGACCTGTAAATCTGATTTACTGGTCTTGGAGACGTGTTTGGTAGAGAATGATAATTCTGCTTGGATCCTAGATTTGGGTGCTACCAACCATGTCAGTTCCTCTTAACAAGGATTTAGTTCCTAACAAACATTGCCACAGGGAGAGATGACTCTTCAAGTCGGTACTAGTGAGGTTGTTTCAGTTGTTGTTGTAGGCAGGCTAAAGTTATTTTTGGACAAGAAACGTTAACTGTTACTGGATATTATTTTCGTAGTTCCTTATCAAGAGGAACTTAATCTCGGTTTCTTGTCTCATTGAATAAGGGTATGCAGTCTGCTTTTCTGAGAATAAAGTCTTTATTTTCAAGAATGGAATGGAGATTGGTTTTGGTTCGATGGAAAGTAACTTATATGTACTAAGGTTGTTAGTCATTAAAGCCTTGTTTAACACTAAAATGTTCAATACGACAACAACAATTAAAAAATAAAAGGCTTCTCCTAAGGAAAACGTCCATCTTTGGCATCTTTGGTTAGGTCACATCAACCTCAATAGGATTGAGCAGTTGGTGAAAAGTGGACTTCTAAAGAGTTTAGAAGAAAACTCCTTGTCGGTGTGTGAATCATGCCTCGAAGGAAAGATGACCAAACGACCTTTTACTGGAAAAGGTTATAGAGCCAAGGAAGCCTTGGAGCTTGTACATTCTGACCTCTGTGGTCTGATGAGTGTAAGGGCTCGAGGTGGGCATGAATATTTCATAGATGATTATTCAAAGTACGGGTATCTCTACCAACTTAAGTCTAAAGCCCTTAACAAGTCCAAGGAGTATAAGGCTGAAGTTGAAAACTTGTTAGTTAAGAAGATAAAAACACTACGATCTGATAGTGGTGGAGAGTATATGGAACTCTAATTCCAGAACTATATGATATAACATGGGACTGCGTTCCAACTCTTGGCCTCAGGTACAGCTTAGCAGAATGGTGTATCAGAAAGGAGAAACAGAACTTTGTTGGACATGGTTCGGTCTTGATGAGTTATGCTCATCTTCCAGAATCGTTTTGGGGTTTTGCAGTTGAGGCTGCTTGCTACATTCTGAATAACATTCCCTTGAAAAGTGTTTCTGAAACACCTTTTGAGCTATGGAGAGGCCGTAAAAGTAGTTTACGCCACTTCAGGATTTGGGGGTGTCAGGCACATGTGCTTGTGGCCAACCTGAAGAAGTTGGAATCGCGTTCGAAAGTTTGCCTCCCTGTAGGCTACTCCAGGGAAACGAGGGGTGGATACTTCTATGATCCAAGTGAGAATAAAATATTTGTCAACAAATGCTATCTTCTTAGAAGAAGACCACATAAGGGATCATAATCAAGGAAGTAAGCTTGTTTTACGTGAGATTTCTAGTGAAACTAAGACTACTGAGGGTTCGACAAGAGTTGTTGAACAGACTGACAGATTGTCGATGCATTAGGATTGATGCTGAAAAGATATGCTATGCTATGCTCGAAATGATGCGATACTACTTCTAGATATATGTTATTTATGAATGTTCTTGTAGTATGCTATGCGTTGTCACAAGTTTCTTTACGTTGGAACTAAGTGTAATTCCACCGCAAGTTTCTCGATGTGATCCCAGGTTGAACACAGGGACTGTTTGAGGTTATTGTGGTATGTTTGTGATATATACGATTAGGTTGTTCAATTTAATAAAAGTATAGTTTGTGCAAGTATATAAAAATTGCGATAAAGTAAAGAAAAACAGTAAAAAGAAATGCGATAATAAAATAAGTACAGTAAACCTAAGCTAGATGATACAAGATACAGGCTTCATGATATAAGATGCTGGGGTCCAGGCTTGCTGTGAAGGTTATGCAAAGAACATAGGATGCGGTGGCATCTTATGTACAACATAGAAAGAGAAAAATAACTAATATAAACAACGCAAGTTTCTTAATTGCGTTGAAGCCATAAGTACGGTTCTGTTTTTCTCTTGGCGTACAACTTTCAGTGATCGGCCACGCTCCCACATGTCTGTGGCGAAACAGAGACGAACATAATGAACGCAAGGTTGCTTCCATGTCTGGAAGTACTACTCGCGTTAACACATTCTTTTAACCTTCTCTCGATAGATCAGAATGACATCTTCACTTCTGCTCTCATAGGTGAAGATGCCGCCTAGCATGCCTTAGCTAAACGAATTTACCTCTTTAACACAAGTTAAGTACTTTTTTCATTCATATTAACTACCAGGAGATTAGGAAGACATCATGGAGAAAGTGATTAACGGAAGAACGGAAGTAGACAGAAAATGGGATATGAAAGTAATCGAAACATTTAATATATCTATTAAGCGTTTGATACATGGTGTAAATGAAGAGATAAATGAGGTGAACTACAATGATGAAAAGAGATAGAACTGATACAAACAAGCGCCAACGTCTTGGCACCGATTTGGGTGGAGATCTGCTTGCCGGATTGGATGGATCAGATGGATGGAAGAGCTTCCCTCTCAGGCTTGTTCAACCGGTAGCAGGGTTCTCAACACAGAGCTTCTCTGCATGTATTTGGCAGAATAGAACTGAGACTCACCTCTCGACCTTGGCTTGTTTTCTTCCCGGATTTTTTAGTTAAGCACTCAACTAAGCCTTTCCTCTCAACACTTTAGCAGCAATTAGCCCCGTATCCAGTAGCATATTTTTTTCCTGAAATCTATGGGGTATTTATAGGTGAAGATCTTTGACTCTGGCCTTATGGTCCCCACTTGTTGTTATGAAAATTTCGAAGATGGAGGGATATTATTCCTTCCGTTATGCAATCAGACCGTCAAATCTGCACAACCGTTAGTTGTACACGGGTCTCAATCCTCTGCTTTTGCGTTGCTCAGCTGCATCTTTCGGTCGTGAGTTCGTATGCGATGTTGTTTTTATTATTGCATGCGGTTGAAAGTGAGCTCTGGATCAATTGTCGCATTGTGCCGTCATTGTGTTAATCGTCTCTTCATTGTTGATTGACGGGCGCATTGTGACAGAGATACGTTGATCAGTTCTTCTTGAGCCTTGAGCGCAAGCGGTGACTCGGTTCCCTGCAAAACAGAGTAAAATCTCTTTTTCTTCCATCTTAAAGATGTTAGTAGGTGTAATTGTGATAATTTATAATTATTGTAATTCTGAGCTAATTTTCATATAATTGGCGCATATTTTCTTCTCTTTTGGTCGCAATATCTAGATAAGGTAGTATAAATAAGTCGTATTTCTACAAGTTATCACAGATCAACAAGGGTTGTTAAGGTCGATGCATCTAGTCAACCAACTCAAGAGTTGAGACTGCCTCGACGTAGTGGAAGGGTTATGTACCCACCAAATCGCTACATGGGTTTGACTAAAGCCTAGAATGTCATTTCTAATGATGGGATCGAGGATCCATTATTTTTTAAGAAAGCAATGGAGGATGTTGACAAAGATGAGTGGATTAAAGCTATGAACTAGGAGATGGAGTCTATGTACTTCAATAACATCTAGAAGCTTGTGGATTCGCCCGATGGGGTAGGACCTATAAGGTGTAAGTGGATATATAAGCGAAAGAGAGGTGTAGATGGAAAGGCGCAAACCTTTAAGGCTCGACTCGTGGCAAAGGGTTATACCTAGGTTGAGAAAGTGGACTATGGGGAAAATTTCTCACCTGTTGCCATGCTCAAGTCTATCAAGATACTTTTGTCCATAACCATATTTTATGATTATGAGATATGGAAAATGGACGTCAAGAATGCCTTTCTTAATGGTAATCTTGAGGAGACCATCTATATGGCTTAACAAGAAGGGTTCGTAGTTTCAGATCAAGAGCAAAAATTTTATAAGCTTATTAGGTCCATTCATGGGTTGAAACAAGTGTCTCGATCATGGAACATTAATTTGACACTACGGTCAAGTCGTTTGACTTTGATCAGAACGTTGATGAGCCTTGTGTTTACAAGAAGATCATCAACAGCTCAGTAGCTTTCCTGATATTGTATGTGGATGATATCCTACTCATTGAGAATGATGTAGGGTATCTGACTGACATTAAGAAGTGGCTAGCTGCCTAGTTTTAAATGAAAGATTTGGATGAGGCACAGTATGTTATAGGGATCCAGACTATTCGGGATCGTAAGAACAAGAGGTTGGCCTTGTCTCAGGCTTCGTACATCGATCAAATATTGATTAGGTATAGGATGTAGGATTCCAAGAGAGGTTTGTTACCCTTCAGGCATTGAATTGTTTTGTCTAAGGATCAATGTCCTGAGACACCTCAAGAAGTTGAGAAGATGAGACGGATTCCCTATGCTTCAGCTGTAGGAAGCTTAATGTATGCAATGTTGTGTACCAGACCCGACATTTGCTACGTAGTAGGGATTGTCAGTCGGTATCAGTCGAATCTAGGATTTGATCACTGAACGACGATCAAGACGATCCTCATGTATCTTCGGAGAACGAGGGACTATATGCTCGTGTATAGAGATAAGTTTCTGATCCTTACAAGATACATAGACTCTGACTTTCAGACCGATAGAGATTCTCGAAAATCGACATTGGGGTCAGTGTTCACTCTGAATGGAGGGGCTATAGTGTGGTGAAGGATCAAACAAGGATTTCTCGGAAATCGATAGTAGGCTATAGTGTTCACTATGGAAGCCGAATATGTAGCCGCTTGTGAAGCAGCTAAGGAAGCTGTTCGGCTGATGAAATTCCTACATATTTGAAAGTTGTTCCAAATATGGATTTTCCGATCACTCTCTATTGTGATAACAACGGGGTTGTGGCAAATTCAAAGGAACTTCGGAGTCATCGTCGAGGCAAGCATATAGAGCGGAAATACCACTTAATCAGAGGGATTATGCATTGGGGTGATGTGATTGTCACGAAGATCGTGACGGAGCACAACATTGCTGATCCCTTACAAAGGCTCTCATGGCTAAAGTGTTTGAGGGTCACCTGGAGACTATGAGTCTGCGGGACATGCGACATCTTGTCTTGGGCAAGTGGGAAATGATATTGGGGTATGCCCTAGTTTATTATATATTATAAATGTCTTTATCTTGTATTGTACATTTGTCTCCTGAGGTATTAGGACAAGTGGGAGATTATTGTGATTAGTGTCCTAATTTTCCTGGAGTCTCGTAATTATAATATATACACATTGTTATGAATAAAATAAGAGTTATTTTATCTAGCATTTACTCATATCCAATAAACAAAACTCCATGGTTATTGTATATAAACTTAAGCATGTATATGAGATATACAAGTGAATCATGTCTTAAGTGATGACCTAAATAGGTCTGTAGTATAAGAATTAAGGAGGGATTCCTGATCCTGGTGACAATACGGATACGACCTACTTTGTAGAGGTTTGCAAGTGTTGTGAACTACTACAGATGGTAGATTCTGACCATTCATGTGGAGACATGCGAGCGGAGTTATCTTATACAAAGAGTTTGTATAAGACCGGACCACGAGATGATTCGTCTCTGTATATAACGTCGTTGATACTGGAGACTTCCATCTCACCTAAACGACCATAAGTGACATGACTTCAATTCTGAGTCTTTTTGAAACTTCTGCCTTTGAGGATAGTCCTTTGATTAGTATGGGTAAAAGTGGCCAGATTGCCAACTTAACATGCCTATCTTTTTGGGGACTTGTTTGATTTGAGAGCTGGAAACTCAGTTACACAAGATGGAATTCACTCATTCCTCGAAGCAAGGGTAAGTAGATAGATTACTCCCTTAAGGGTTGATTCCGGGGCTTGAACATAGTGGCCACAGCTTTTGTTTGGAAGAAAGGACTCAGTCATAGTATGACTATGACTTATGTTCATTAGAGGGATCAGTTGTACTTAAGGAGTTAAATGTAACTACATGGGCATAACCGTTATTGGCCCAACTGTACTTACAGGCGATCTGTGAAGTGTTATCGCATTGTTGACTGGCTGATATGGACACATAATATATCTGTAGTAAAGAAAGTTCAACTGTCAGTCTTTAGTAGAGTCCTGGCAGTTAACAGATGATGGATCTCGTGACTAAAGAGTTTAATCAGCTATTCACGTACCGGTGGAGCTTTGAGCTACATGTCCATAAGGTCCCCTTGGTAGCTCAATGGATTCAAGTTGAAGATCAGTTTTTGGCATTGATTTATGTTCAAATTGACAAGAGGTAATTCGCTTATATATGATATGATCAGTGTGATGTATGAGATACATCAAGCGAAAGATTAATGTAAATGAGATTTACATTAAGTACCATGAAATAGAAAAAGAGCTATGGTTTATATGTTTCATGAGATAAAATATTAAAATTATAGGTTATAAATATAGTATGGTAAGTTGGTTATCATGTATATTTATAATGATATTAGTTATTGGATGATGATCTCTTTTTCTCTAGTAACCAATTGAGTGAGAGGTTATTGGTAGTTTCATGGTAACCATGAGATAAAAGAAAAAATGTTTTCCTAAATTTTGGAAGTTGATGTTTTTGTGAGAGTTTCTATTCTCGAAAAGTTCTCACGATGGTTGTCAAGTAAATTAGATTTACTAAACGATAGCTGAAGAAGAGACACTCAACTGGTTGATTAGCTAAACGATCGCATAGTTTTTGCTAGATGATCGTGGAGCTTCTTCTAAACAATTGGGCATCGTCTATACGATAGACATTTGTCATCTCCCACTTGCTTAATCATTTACACGATTGTTCTTCCTCCAGTCTCATCCTCTAACCAAGTCCACACAGAGCCCACACTTCTGGATTCTCACACCGAGAATACCAAGGTAGCCATTGTGGTGGTGTCGTACTCAACTCGACATAGTTGAGTTTCGTGGAGGCTGTTCATTGAGATCGTTGTGTCCGTGGCTACTGTGATCGTGTTGTGTTGCAGTCAAAGTGTTCGAGCGTTCGTGTGCTGCAGTATTGGAGTCTGTTCGAGAGTTCGTGATGAAGGGAGATTGAAGATGAGTCTTCAAAGTGTAATTTTGCCTTTGATCGTATAGTAAAACATGCTGTAATTTCGTTGTTCGCATGACCAGTATGTTTTTGTTTCTATATTATAATTGTTAATGTTTATAAAGAAATGAAATTTGGAAAGATCATTCCGCTGCTTATGGAAATCCTCATGTTTGATTTCCTTCATCGAGGTCCGATCTTATACAAACTCTTTTGTATGGAGCATCCCCACTCGCATGTCTAATACATGAATGGTCAGGATCAGACCATTTGTAACATTTTACAACAATTGTAACAACTACAAAGCGGGCCACACTCGTAGCGTCAATAAGATAAGGTTTTCCTCCTTTATCCATATACTACAGACCATTTAGGTTATCACTTAAAGCACGATCCACTTGTATGACATCACATTTATGCTTAAGTTACAACGATAACCAGGGATCTTAGTTTATTGCTTGGTGGTTAATGCAACTAAAATATCTCATATTTTATAGACAGTAGTGAATCAAATATCTCATATTATTACATCACAAAAAGTTTTTTCATACAGATGTTTACAAACTACAGGACCCAACGAGATTAGGGCATCAATCCCAACAGTCTCTACATACATGTTTAAGCTACAGATGGTAACCTTGGATGTTAGTTTATAGGTTTGTGAGTTTAATGTTACTAAATGTCAAATAAAATATCTCATATTTTACTAATAAATAAAATGTTTGTACAATACAATTACAAACTATATAACCCTACGAGATTTAGGGCATCAATCCCAACCCTTACAATGAAAGCAAAGAGCTTTTGGATATAATTGACAAACACAATATAGAGTGGGTTGATGATGCTTATGATTCCAAAATAGACAATAAGAGGCTACAACAAGGTGTGATCGATACTAATGCAGTAGCTAATCTTGAAGTACAAGTGGCTGCAACGACAAACTTGCTGAATAACTTAATAATGAACAATGCAACCCAAATGCAGAACGTACAACAGTTGACACATTCAGACAACCCATGTTAAGCTGTATGGATTGCGGAGAGCCACATACCTATAATGATTGCCCCTAAAATCCGCAACCAGTCTGTTTCGTGAAGAACAACTCATTCTTCAATACATACAACCCTGGATGGAAAAACCATCCAAGCTTTTCTTGGGTCAGTCACCAACAGAATCAATACCAATCTAGAACACATTAGCAACATAGGCAAAGACCTCCGCCTATATTCCAGGCAATGCATCGAGTTCGTCTTCTCCACTTGAGAACCTGTTGAAAGAATACATATCACAGAATGATGCGTTGTTAAAAAGTCAAGCATCATCGATTAGAAATCTCGAGATGCAGATTTGAAAAATTGTTAGTGAGATGAAGGATTGGCCACCTGGATCATTGCCCAGCAACACTGAAGCACACGGACAGAATAATGGAAAGGAGCAATGTCAAGTAGTGACATTGTGTAGTGGTAGACCATTAGTGTTGAGAAGGGAAAAGACTCAAGAAAAGATAATCACCATCCTTCAACGCTTGTAGACACACCTCAAATAACTACGACACCTTAAAGAGTTCAACCAGAAAGAGCACCTGGTTGTAATAGTCATTCTCAAGTAAGTACGTCCAACGTAGGGGTACCTGATGTGGGTTTGAATGCACTCTTCCCCCGACGCCTATAGAAGAAGAATGACGAAAATCGGTTTAAACGCTTCCTCGATGTCCTTAAGCAGTTGTACATCAATATTCCTCTCATTGAAGTTTTAGAAAAAATGTCAAATGACGAGAAGTTTTTGAAGGATATCTTATCGAAGAAAAGGAAGGTCAGCAAGTTTGAATTTGTGGCATTGACTCAGGAGTGATTTTTGGCATGCTTTCCCGAGCACTAAGGCATATGAGACATTCCTATTGCCGTTTTGAACGCGGTCCGACATACCCAGAGTGCTTCATCAAGTCTCTGCACCTAGTCTCTGCCATTGTAAAACTCACATAACTCGCCCAATTCCAGAGTGCTTCATCAAACCTCTAGTTCACACTATCTTACAACGAGTTTTATTAAAAGTGATTTGGACTTTAACACATGTAAGATAGCATGAACCAAGGAACGCAAAAAAAAAAAAAATAATAATAAATAAATAAAAAGCCACAAATCCCATTCTTTTAACTCATGTAATCTAACATACATACAAATATTGTTGACTTATATTGGTAGAAAAATATATATCCGTATAAAGATCCTTACTTTTTAATACAATCTTGATATATCTCTAAGAGCAATATGAGTGCATCTATTTTTTGCATCCCACCCTAATCACACAGAAAGAATTCATTTTGTTTTAAAAAGAGTATGAATTTGTCACATAGCAAACTATGATTAAACAATTTAGTGGAATGGTATAGCCTTGAATATATATCTAAGTATTATATATAGTAGTTATTTTTATACTACCCGCAATTTGTATGAAATTACTGTTAGAGATATGGACGTGCAATCAAAATCAAATGAATAACGAAGATTACGCGATATACATTTTCAAAGTATAATATATCATATTATATGAGATAATTGTTTAATTCTTTTGGTTGTCTAATTGTTTAATTCGTTTGGTTGTCTACAGGTACACATTCAAAAATGTGGATTATTGAAGATTGAGATAGCTGTGTAGAATAGCGACTTATGATGGGAGAGACAAGATTTTCACTTTATGTATCCATTCATGGCCCACTAGCTGGTGTGGGCTTTTTATGTTAATTACTACCTAATACACTACAATTTCTCAATTATTTATGCCAAATAAACTATCCCATATTAAATTAAATTAATTTCTTCTTTCCGATGGTGACTGATTGCAACTAAATTAATCTCAAATAGTTAATTAATATTAACTAAGCATAATTTAACTTAATTTGTCAGAACAAATCTTTCCCTGGTATTGAAAAATAAATTATAGTTTGTTGTTAGTGTTAACTCAGAGAGAGGATGAGAGGATCCATTTTTTGAAAGTTGCAATTGGATCCCACCAATCACATGGTTATATCTAATTTAGATATAAAAAAACTATATATTTCAATCTTTTTTTAATTCCAATTAATTATGAGCCAAGAAACTTTGAATATCCTTATCTTTAATTTGTTTTGTTTATTAGAAATTAGAAAGAGACAAAAGAATCAATTTAATAATTTTATAAATTGAAGAAGCAGGTAAATGAGAGGTAGCCTCCTACTCTGATTCAAATCCAAAACCAGCCTTCAAGGAACCTCTCCCAGCAGCCACCCCCACATATTTATCATATACTATAAATATTAACTATCTCACTCCTAGTATGATTTGTCCACTTTGGACCTAAGTTTTTCTTAACTTGGTTTCACCTAAAAAAAAATTAAACGTTATAACCGTTTAAATTCATGATCTTTTGACACATCTCTAATAATATTAAATCATTGATTGATTCAAAAAATTAACTTGATAGACGAAGGCAAATTTAAGATTATACCATCTAACATATTTTTTGGTCGTGAGCATAACTCTTCTTTGGTTAACTATTTAAGATATGCTCATGTTGACATACAAGATAAAGGTTAGAGAAAAGAAATGTAAGTTAGAGAGAAATATAATTGAGTGGGATCAAAGAGTGTGTGAGTACTACAAAAACTTTGAGAGGGTGCTCTTCAAAACTAAAAGGAAGCCCTCTTGATATAGACTTTGTTTTTAATTTTATGGTTTAGAAAATTGTGTTAATTTTATTGCCATTTTTCTAAAAATATTTTGTTTAAACAAATGTAAGAATTTTAAGAAGTTTAAAATGTTAAAAAATAGTTTTCAAATTAGATAAAATAAATAAACAAAAATTGATAGGTGAAAGAAATATTTTATAAACTTAATTTTTAATTAAAACCAGAAATTAGAAATAAAATAAAATTATCAAATAGAGACCAGTATAATAATTATCGAAACGAAACTTAATTGGTAGATTTTTAAATTTAGATAATGAAAAGTGTGTGTGTGTGTGTATATATATATACTTAAATCTAATTTAAAATGCAATCTATGTGATTTATATGATATGAAACATTAGCTGGCCCTGGCCAAATAAAATGTACAATTTAACGATTTAAAGCCAAACTAAAATCTATGATTAGATATAGTAAACTTTTGCTTCTCAAAATAAATATAGTTATGTTTCCAAAGTTTGAGCTGGTCATGTTGATTTGGACCCCTAATGAAAAATAAATTAGAACCAAATTGCTAGTTAATTTGAACAAATTCTAAATTAATTTGTTTTAAATATATCCATTCATAATATTAAAACCGTAAACATGAAAAGTAATCAATAATAAATTTCTTGACTTTTTGGTACAAGGGACCCCTCTCCCTCAAAATAATAACAAAGGGATAATAAAATTTTATACCATCTGTCATCAGTATTTTGGACCAAAAGAATTACAAATCTGAAAGAGGTACAACATTGAGAGTAAACTCCAAATATATTAAGAATGTATTTGAAATACATTTTCAAATATTTGATTTAAAAAATGAATTGGAGTATTTTGTAATCGCTCAAAATAGTTTGTCAAATATATTTTAATCCGTTTTTATTAGAAGTATTTAAATAAAAATGAATCTTTCGAAAAAATATTTTTTTCTTAAATCAACCCGATCGGACTCTAACTTTCCTCGAATTCAGAGAGCCCAGATAATGGATTCAACCTCGAAAGCTAAGGAGAGGACTCTTCTCCAAAGGTCATGGTTGACTTAGTCCACCAACTGGAACCCAAACCAGTCTTGCTTTCTTAGAGAAACCCTAGGTTAATTCCATTGGATACAAAGGCCTAACATTTATGCGTTACATAAGTTCATCTTCTTCCTAAAAAAGTTTATTATGGCCCGACTCTTTATTAGAAACTAATTTATGTATTAAAGTCTCTGTGGCTGACACCACATTATTAGTGTTTTATTTTTATTTTTTTTGTAGGTGATCTTTTTTATCAAATTATTAATCTACCGTCGACATGTAAAGTCAAGTGAATTTCCTTGATCAAATTTTGTCATCAACCGAGTTTGTAGATAGACATTAGAAATACACATGTGAAAAAGGCTTTTTGCTATGATAAAGCTTACTAGTATAAAGAGGAATTGCAATAAATTATATTTATACAAATTTTCCGGTTTAGGCTTATGGACCCTCACCCTATTGCAAAAAAGGAAATTATTGAATGAAGGTAGCACAATATGGTTTTCGAGTATTCTTCGAAAGTAGATTTAATAATTTACATGTCCTTTAGTAACTATTTTTTTTTTTGTTTTTGTTTTTGAAAATTAAGCCTATGGGCATTATTTCCACCTCTAAATTTCATTCATTGTTAACTACTTTTCATCAATGATTTAAAAAACCAAGCTAAATTTTGAAAACTAAAAAAGTTTTTCAAAAAGTAGTTTTTATTTTTGGAATTTAGCTAAGAATTTAGTAGTTGCACTGAAAGATGCAAATCATTGTAAGAAATGTTGATGAAATAGACTTAATTTAAAAAAAAGAAAAACAAAAAACTAAATGGTTACCCAACGAGATCTTAATAACCAAAAGATAATAGAAATTCAAAATACTCTTAGAATTTCTTTCTCATACATTTAACCGTGTAAAATTGTCCATCGTCTAAAATAGTTTCTCTTCTACCATCTATAAAAACATATGATCTATGAATATATTTTTTTTCCAATTTTAAAGGCAATATGATAAGTTCATAAGATTTGATAAATCAAATCACACATTTATAATGGTTAGCTATTGAAAGCATACATACATATATAT
Source organism: Benincasa hispida (assembly GCF_009727055.1). Classification (NCBI taxonomy): domain Eukaryota; kingdom Viridiplantae; phylum Streptophyta; class Magnoliopsida; order Cucurbitales; family Cucurbitaceae; genus Benincasa; species Benincasa hispida. The sequence continues at coordinate 8,831,494 of NC_052358.1, forward strand.
TATCAACGACGTAATCAAAACAACTATTCAAATTTGTCGGAGAAAGAGTATGTTTGAGCAGTGAATTGAGAATAAGACATACATAATATACTACTTGACTACCCAAACCCATCCCCACCCCTTCTTCAAGTCCTATTTGTTAACTACTACACCATTATTGTATTATTGTGTACTATTTATTTTATTTGCATGAGAAAGAGTTTCGCTGTGTCACATAAAAATACATTAAATTAAAGGATAAAAAAAAAAAAAAAGAACATATAATAATCAAAAGCCATCAGTATCAAAACTTTAATTTCCCTTCCCAATTTGAAAAGTAAAACCCTCCAATGTTCTCTCTCCTCACAACGTTCATCGGCCTTGGCACGTAAAATTCTCGCCGGTGATTTAGCCACCACCACCTTGTCCATATCCATAACCCCATTATTCTTGATATTTTTATTTTTTTAACCTATAAAAGGACCTGCTTTATGCGCACAATCCATCACCAAAACAAAAGAACAATATGGCTTCCTTCTTCAAAGTTGCTTTCTTTTTGTTCGTGGGGTTGATGGTTAGAGCTTCTAAAGCTCAGCTCTGTCCCACGTTTTACGACGACTCATGCCCTGACGTATCCAACATTGTGCGCGGTGTGGTACAGCAGGCTTTGGAGACCGACGATCGTGCTGGTGCCAGACTTATTCGCCTTCATTTCCACGACTGCTTCGTTGATGTAATTTTTTTCACAAAGATTAATTTTGTATTACTATACGTCAAGTTATTTAGATGGTTGTTTAAAATTTTCAGGGTTGTGATGGATCAGTTTTATTAGTGAACCAAACCGGCGTAGTGAGTGAGCTTGGTGCTCCTGGAAACGCCAATATTACAGGTTTTAACATTGTTAATGACATTAAAGCCGCACTCGAGGAGGCTTGTCCTGGTGTTGTTTCTTGTGCCGACATCTTAGCCATAGCTTCTGTGGAAGCAGTTTCCTTGGTAACTTAACTTAATCATGTCCTATAATTCGATGAAGCTGTTACAATGTAGTTGACAATTTTCACAACAGGCAGGTGGACCGTGTTGGGAAGTTCAACTAGGAAGAAGAGACAGCAGAACGGCAAACTTACAAGGCGCAATCGATGGGCTTCCGAGTCCCTTTGAGAATGTTACACAACTTAAACACAAGTTCGGTAGAGTGGGACTTGATTCTACTGATCTTGTTGCCTTATCTGGTAAGTATATAAATAAATTTAAACCAAATAAATAAAAGAGATAATTGCAAATATAACAATCATATTCAAAATATTAGCATATATAGCAACATTTTAAAAAATTGCAAATATAACAAAATCTATTAGCGATAGACTTCTATTGTTGATAGACTTATGGTCCAATGATATACTATATCGTTGGTGATCTATCAATACAAGTCTATCATAGAAGTCTATCACTGATAAATTTTGTTATATTTACATTTTTTTTTAAATGTTACTATACACTTGATTATTATCCTTAAAATTGCTATCCATTATAATTATCCTAAATAAAAAAAAAAAACCATTTTAAATATTTCAAGACAAAATATGTCGGCCAGACTAGTGTGTTGTAGCCCACATGCATGGCTGCTTTTCATTATTTCTCTCTCTCATCATCTTCATGCCCACTATTTCATAGCGTAGAATGTATTGTAGTACTTTTTTTCCAAAGAAAAAAAAAAAAAAAGAAAACTCAGGACATTTTCATTTTCTAATATTTTATTTTTACTAATTTGTTTTTAGATTATTTTTTTCACAAATTGAAAGTGACGCATGTTTTTGTATTCTACTCATGAGTCAAGCAAAGAGATTGAAATTATATTGATTATTCCATTCTACGATCTTGCGTATTAGTTGTCAATCTCTTGATTTTTGTTTGCATTTGGTTGTCTTTTAATTCACTTTATTTTATTTAAAATAGATGCAAGTACAATTTAAAATTACACTCATCTCCCTGTGTATCTTTCAATTAAAAAAATAACAAAACATTAAGAAAACATTTTTTTTTTTTAAAATAAGAAAATATTTATCGCATGATAATTTGTGATTGAACATTTAGATAGAATATTTAAAGAAGAACATAACTCGTGATGGAGTCAAGTATTTTTCTTTGAGATATGTCATAATCATGATTTTTATTGCAATTATGATGATTTTTCTTGATTGATTTCTTTTTTTCACCATCTCAACTATTTAAATACGTGAGATGATTGAGATACAATCAAAATTTCTTGAATCATATTATTGTCACACCAAACACAAATAATTGAACTGCATGAGCCGCCACCCGTCTAGGGATTAGAACCTTAATTTTGGCTGTACCCAATAAAATGAGATAAGATGTCATGAGAGTGATAATGTTGTTATTTCCTATGTCGGCCACAGTGTCATGAGTACAGTACGCAGTAGCTACAAATTGAGATGGGTTGATAAAACTCATAAAATTTATAACGTGTAATAAATTTCTCTTACATCTTTTCTTAAATATTCAAATTCCTTTGGGTTTTTTTTTTTTTCATTAGAGTGAGTTGTACGAAGATAATTCCATCTTGAGATATATTTAAATATGGTTAAAAAAAATAGAAAAAATACTTTTTTTGATTCTTAGGTTTTTTTTATCTAATTTCTATTTAGTTCCTAGGTTTTCAAATGTTACACATTTGATATTTAAGTTTTGAATTTTGTTTCAATTTAATCTTTACGTTTCAAAATATTATAATTTTATCTTTGAGATTTGAGTTTTGTTTCAATTTGGTTCATAGGTTTGAAGATTTTACATTTTAAACCTCAAATTTTCATTAAATATTTACTTTCAATCATTGAAGTCAATTTCTATTAATTAATTAAAATTAAATATGAATTAAAATTTTAAATAGAGAAACTTAATTAATTATGATCTTTTAATGATTTTTAATTTATTAACATAAATTAATACTAAAGACAAAAAAAATATTTAGTGAATAACAGAGATTAAAAATGTAAATTTTGAAACGTATAGACCAAATTAAAACAAAACTCAAATGTTAAGGATAAAATTGTATCATTTTAAAAACTTAAAGATTAAATTGAAACCAAACTTAAAATTTAAAGATTAAATGTATAATATTTTAAAACTTATACCTAAATAGAAATTAGACTCAAAACATAAAAACCAAAACAGTATTTTTCTCTAAAAAAAAATAGTTGAGTGCATACTCGACTATACTCATATTTGTGCATCTCTTCTAAATATTCCATTGCAATCTGGCACATGACAAATAAAGAATATATATTTTTAATATTTTTGTAATGCATGGAAATTAATAATAATGGAAATGTAAAAAACGTGACGTGGTATGGTAGGGGCCCACACATTCGGGCGATCAAGATGCCGATTTTTCGACAACCGCTTAAACGTGTCCAATCCAGACAACACGCTGGACGCCACGTATGCACAACAGCTCCGTCGAGCATGTAGTGGCAGCAGAGACACGTTTGTGAACCTGGACCCCACCACTCCCGACGACTTCGACAACAACTACTACACAAACCTTCAGTCCAACTTTGGCCTTCTCGGCAGCGACCAGGTACTCTCCTCTACTCCCGGCGAGGACACCGTCCAAATTGTCGACATTTTCGCCGGCAACCAGCAGCAGTTCTTCGACAGTTTCGGCCAGTCCATGATCAACATGGGAAATATCCGTCCTTTAACCGGTAACCAGGGAGAAATTAGGTCCAATTGCAGAAGGCTCAACTAAAATTTATTAACTATAGTGTTAAGTATTTAAAACCAAATATGTGTGGTTCCATTATTCCTCTCAACCCAAGTGTATCATAATATTCATATATATCTTGTTTTGTGGTGCTTTTATTATTGTTCAGGGTAAAAAAGAGCGCGCGTTTTAATTTCTGTTGTGGCTTCAAAAACCCTGCATGGGGATGGCACACGTATTATATTATTGTTTATGTATATGTACACTAAAAAACGTATAGTGTTTTTGTTCTATATATGTTCAATAAAAGTGGTGTCTTTCTACCTAATTACCAAAATGCATATTGGATCAAACCACACTAACTGTCCTTTTTTTTTTAAGACATATTGTGTGGATAGTAAATATCTCAATTAAGTTAATACATTCACAATACCTCATCATCTCTTATTGGCCATTCATTACTAAATCAACAAGTATCGACGCTTTTTCACTAATTGTCTTAAACTGACCGATAGACTGATCGTTCAATTTGGTCGCCAGAGGGAGAGGAGATAGATGATTGCTAGAGAGAAATGCCCGAGTGAGAGGACGAGATAGAGATGGAAGAGAGAAAACGAGAGATGATCGACAGGAGGGAGAGGAGCGGAGTTGCAAATATGTTGCGGGTGGGCATCTCCCGCAACACAAGCTGCATTGTTCTTGCTTCTCGTTTCATAGAACGCGTAGTTCGCCGCTGGGGAATTCACACAAAAAGGAACGTTGATCAGCAAGAAGAATATCGAGCTCTTCAAGGGTTGAATGAAACGGAAACCTTCTCAACAAATAAGTGCTTGGGCCAATAAAACTGTTACAGTCACTCAATGGAAATGGGTTAACGTTTGACTTGGACAACATGCCACGGCTGCATGAAACAAAAGAATAAAAAGAAGATACCCTAAAATTATATAGGTTTAAACTTTATTTTGGTCTCTCAACTTTGAACATTATTTTATTTTGGTTTTTAAATTTTTTAAAAATTATATTTTAGTTTTTGAACTTTTAAAAAATATTTACTATTAAAATTTTGTTAATTAACTTCTTAACAAAAGGATCACATGACTTGTATTTTTAAATAACTAAGCTACCAAATAAATTAATCATGTTAAAAAATCTATGGTTTCAATGTAAATAAGATGGTAAAGTGATTTCATATGAGATAATTTAAAAGTCATTTTTCATTTAAAATTTTGGTCGTTCACTATTTTGACGCATCGATAATTATTATTATCTTGCTAAACACATCTAGCTCCAAAAAAATGCTGCCTCACATTTTCAAAATTTTAATCGTAGAGACTAAAATAAATGTCTTTTAAAAATTAAATGACTAAAATATATGCTTTCAAAATTTAAGAATCAAATAAAATAAAATTAAGTTGAGAAATCAAAATAGGATTTAAATTAATTATGTAGAGAGAGAGACCCAAACCAGCTGAATGACTTTGATCAGTTGGTCAACTGATTTTTTTTTTCTGCAATGGCTATTAAATATAAATTCAAACCTTTTTTTTTTTTTTTTTTTTTTTTTTTTTTTTTAATTTTAGTTTTTCTCTTTTACGTCCAAAGGTGCAAAATTGTCAGTCTAGATTAATTTTCTCTCTACTTTTACTTGCTAGCTTTTATTTCAATTATTTGGTTCCATTGAGATAATTATTGGTTACCGTTATTAGTACATCTCGTTATGAGTTCCAATATTCTCAATGATAGATCTTAAAATTTGGTCTAATTATCGAGTCATTTTCATATCTATCTCTAATATTTTTGCTTTGTTTTGTTTTTTTTTTTTCTTTGGCTAAAAATTTTCAAGTCACTTGTTTCAAGGGAATATTTGATAGTCAAAATTGTTGTTTACTTTTACGAAAGAGAAAACATCATTAATTTATCAAATAGAAAAGTCTCACATATTACATCAACCATCAAACTCTTAATCGCATGAAGGCAATTATTGTTTTATTTTTTTTAATGTGCTTCAAACATATTGCTAAGATTAAATAGATTAGTTTAAAATTGATATGAATTTAATGTGTGATGCAACATTCTTGTAGTATGTTCATGGTATTATGGTATTTAGAAATGTTTATAAATTATTAACTTAATGATAGCATCAATTTTTTGTTTGTAAAATCTTAAGATTTTTTTATTTTATTTTTTTTTTATAATCAAGAAATTTTCATACTTTAGATAAAAAATTGAGAACTAAAAAAAAACGTCTAGAATGAGAAGTCTATTAGTAATTTTTTTAAACACTCTGAAAAAATAGCAGTAATTAATCATTTTGTATCTTTAACCTGAAGTAGGGGAGCTTTTAGGGCACTGAATTAATTACTATAATCTGTGATTATGCAATCTATAGGTTATAATAGTTAGTCTTTGGAAATAGTAAATATGTGTAGCAAAAAAGAAAAAAGAATTAGTGAAAAATAGT
>NC_052358.1:8837685-8846351 GCF_009727055.1 Benincasa hispida
GACCGGCTGGAAGCAATGACTTGCTTCCAACGGATGTGCGTCAAGGATGCCGGTGGTGCCATGGATGGGCGGAGGAGCTAACTCTCTCGAGATCTAGCTCCGATCGAAGGCTCTGGTCGTCACTTGGAATGGAGGAAGGAGGTGAAGAACTCTTAAGCTTCTTCTCACGCATTTGTTTGGATCGCAGGGATAAACCCTAGATTGCAGGGATAATCCCCGGACAAGTTGAAATTTTGCTCATCGGCTTCTTTATATAGAGCCTGGATCGCTAACAGCATTAATGGACTGCTTTGATTCTGAAATTCGTGGCGCGTTTAGTCCATTCTGAATCTCTGCTGCTAATGGCATGGTAGGTGAGATGTCAATATTATCTTTTTTTTTTATTATTATTCTCGAGATGTACGATGATGCGTTCATTCTACCAACCTTGTGTTGATCCCATTAGTATGTGTTATTGTGTAGCCGCAATCATGCAGTGACCGCATTCGCTTAATACCACAACTCTATACGATGACCGCAATCGCTTGACAAGTGCAACTCCCATGCGATGGAAGCATGCGGCTAATTACCGCAACACCCATGCATTGATCGAATGCGTTCGCCTTTGCGATGGAGAGTTTCTCCGCATACAGTCGTCTATGCGGTAGTTCGGCTTCCGCGTTTGCGTACACTTTCTGCGTTAACTACAAAAATAGAACATTGAACGCATGATAACGCATAATAATGGGTTAGCCGAGATTCATCATGTTGAACGATGCAAGCTCATTTTATCATGAATTCCTAACATAATTGCTACATATTCTACTTAACAGCCCTCATAATTCTAAATAAAAGGCCTAAGATGACATGCATTTCTGCATGTCATCCTTCAAGCACTTTATCTCGGAAAAAGTGAACGTCGACTTATGTGTTTAGTTTTGGCATGGAAAACCGGATTGGTGGCTAGTGCACCGGTACTAATGTTGTCACACCATAATATTGGTTTTGAAGCTGTGGAGAAGCCAAGTTCAAGCAGAAGCTGTTTCAACCATATAATTTCAGAAGAAGCGTGAGCGAGTGCTCAATATCTGGATTCGGTGCTGGACCTTACCACGGCTGTTTGCTTCTTAGAGGACCAAAAGACAGCGGTGTTGCCCAAGTATACACAGTAGGCAGCTATAGATCTTTGATCATCGACATTGGATGCCCAATCCGTGTAAAAAAAGGCTGTTATGGTGAGGTTTACTGCTAGTGAAATCAGTAAGCCATGGTGTTTGGTACCACTTAGTTACTGAAGGACTCTCTTTACCCCTTGCCAATGGACATCAGTTGGTTGCTTCAAGAATTGACTGAGATGATTGACAATGTAAGCAATGTCTGACCGGGTGGAGGTGAGATATTGGAGTGCTCCAATGGTGCTACAGTAAACAAAGGGATTAGGCAGTGGGGTGCCATCGATAGAAAGAAGCAGATGGAGTAGGGGCTGGTTTGAGGTGTGTCAGGTCCAACCGAGAGAGCAGATCATCAATGTATTTGGCTTGAGTTAAGAGAAGACTTGAACTAATAGGAGAGGCTTGAATTCCAAGAAAATAACTGATAGTTTCAAGGTCTTTGAGTGCAAATTTTGTGTCCAGCCGAGCAATAATATTGTTGATGAATTGGGGACTGTTACCTGTAATTATCACATCGTCCACATAAATCAATATGAGAACAATAGTTGAGCCTTTCTTGTAAATAAGCAAAGAAGTATCAACACGACTACTAATGAAACCCCACGAATGTAGAGTGTCTTTGAGTGTGGTATTGTAAGCTCGAGGAGCTTGCTTCAGCCCATAGATATCCTTGCGCAGCCTGCATACATGATTAGGCATATATTGATCGACATATCTTGGAGGTTGGGACATATATACGTCTTCTTCCAGATGGCCATTGAGGAATGTATTATTGAAGTCTAGTTGCCGAATGTGCCATTCATAGGAGACAACAAGTGTTAGAATTACTCTGATGGTGGTGGCTTTGACTACAGGGCTGAAGGTTTCAAAGAAATCTACGTCAGGACTTTGATGGAACCCCTTCGCGACAAGTCGAGCTTTGTACCTTTGAATGGAGCCATCTGAGTTCCTCTTGATTATGAACACCCACCGATAACCAACAATTGTTTTATGAGAAGGGGCTGGCACTAGATTCCACGTATGGTTCTTGGCTAGAGCTTGCTTCTCTAAATCCATGGAATTTTTCCAAGTCAGAGTGGCCAGTGCATCATTGATCCTTGTAGGTTCAGTGAGAGTGCAATCACGAGCTGTGGTTTTTGTCATCCATATTTTCGGCTTAAATATCCCAGCCTTGGCACGGGTGATCATCGGGTGGCCAGGGGGTACAGGCGGTGTATATGAGTTTTGGCCATCAGGAGAGGGTGGATTTGAGCAGTTGAGAGAAGAAGACGTTGAAGGGCTAGACATGGGCAGCAGATTTGATATTTGAGACAGTGGTGAGGTGTATGGTTGAACTGAAGATTGGGATACTGACTTGGATGGTGATGGGATGGAGGGGTCAGCTTGAGATGAGCTTGATATAAGTCGTGAAGGCGTTTGACACGGGCTGTTGGATGAGATTGAAGGGTTTGTTGGTGATGGGGGGTTTTCGGTACTGACTTGTTAAGGTAAGTAACAGGAATGTTAGTCATGCCAAGGTGGTGGTGGATAGATGAGGGATGTCTTGACAGTAGGTTGGGGCTGTAGTGATTTTGCTGCAAAACCTGAAACAAAAGGAAAGAATGTTTCATCAAATTCAACATGCCTTGATACATAATTTTTCTCGATTGAGTGAGACACTTGTGGCCTTTGTGAACCGGACTAGGCCCTAGGTACACACATCTTTCTGACTTATATTGAAACTTTTGATTGTTATATGGTCTTAGATAGGGGTAGCAAGCACATCCAATGGTTCTTAGTTCAGAGCAATTCAACTGTTTACGAACAAGTGTTTCCATTAGTGACCTTCCTTTTAAAACTTGTGAGGGCAGTCCATTAATAATGAAGGTAAAGGTCATGAATGCATCCCACTAGAAACTTAAGGGCATTGAGGCTTGAGCTAGTAGGGTTAAACCCATTTCGACAATGTGTTTATGTTTCCTTTCGGCCCGACCATTTTGTGTAGAAGTATATGGACAGGACAATCTTGATTTAACCTCTAGAGTATTGCATAATTGATGTATTCTTTTAAATTCTCCTCCATTATCTGTTTGAAAAGCTTTTATGGTGGTTCCAAACTGAGTTTTCACTATATTAAGAAAATGAGAGAAGGCAGCATAGGTGTCACTTTTTAACTTTAACGGATATATCCAAGAAAATCTACTAAAATCATCAAGAAAGTGAACATAGTAGTGATAACCATCAGCTGACATTACTGGTGCAGGGCCCCATAAATCAGAATGTATTAGATCAAAGGGTGAGAATGCATGAGAGCAAGAACCAATATGAGAAATAGGAAGATTACTTCCATTACCTACTGTCACTTTTTCAGTACCTCCATATTCAGATGAGTACGTCATGTTGTTTGGATCACTGGTGACATAGTTGGAAGCCCCAAAGCCCCACTGTCCATATACCATCCGGGATCTGCAATAGACTCAGGGGTGGCCAAGAAAGGATTGGTTTGGGCTGCCATCAGGGCTTGATTAAGTGGTGAGTGTTGGTTATCAAATATCTGCCTTAGAGCTTGATTTCTGTTGTTTTGTTGTGTATTCTGACTAGGGGTGAAATTCCTATTGAGCAATCTGTAACAAGTGAGGGTCGTGTGACCTTGTTTAAAGCAGATTTGGCATGTGGGTCTGTTGTTGCTGGCACCATTCCATCGACCCTGCCTCGGCCACGCCCATTTCCTCTTTGCCCATTGTTTTGAAAAGGAGGTCGAGTGTTGGTATTGTTCTGCTGCTTGTTCCCATTATGAGGCTGATTGTTGGTGTGGCTTGTTGTGAGATTAACAGTGGAGGAGGCACTCCCTAGAGATGTTGCTTTGCTGGTATTCTGTAGTTCAAGTCGTTTTTCAAAACTTAGTAGCTCCGAATACAAATCAGCCCATTTCGTTCCAATTCTTCCTTGAATCGTGGCTACAATAGGATTGTATTCTTCATCTAATCCTATCAGGACTTGCGATACTAGTGACTGAAGTGGAATCGGTTGCCAGAAAGCTCCAAGTTATTAGCATGGTTTTTCATTGTTCTGAGATAATCACCCATCTTCATTGATTCTTTTCGAGTAGTTTGGAATACCTGGCAAAGATAGTCACCTTCGGCACGGGACTGGATTCCAAAAAGTTCCTGAATTGCACTCCACAGGTTCTGAGCACTCTCATGTCCCATCACTTGTGTTGCAACCTCCACAGTCATAGAGTTATACAATCACCCCAAAAGCAGTTGATTAGTGGCAACCCAAGACAGATACATGGGACTTACCGTAACAGCTGAAGCGGACGACGAGCTAGAGACTCCGAAAACACCTTCTGGTTGTTGATCGATCTGCATACCAGCTCCATAGGCTGGGTTTGTGACTGATTCTCCTTGCTCAGTCATCATCGGAGGACACACATCTTCTCCGGTCAGATCTCCTTCCAACCAGTAGCTTCTCAAGATTGGTAAGGCTAGATTCTTCTAGAGGAGGAAATTTCCACGGTCCAGCTTGATTGTAGTGATTTGGTTAAGAAGCTGGTTCAGCGGCGGGCTACTGTAGGTGGGGCTGATGAACTGACTGCTATCGTTGAAGGTATTTGAAGGGGCGTTTGCCATAGGTTCTGATACCAAGTCAAAATAGGCAGCCTATATTTAGTATTGCAGAGAAGGAGCAGCCTGGAGAATTAACTTCTTGTATATTTTCAATGAATAATTACAAATACCTAGGTATACATTTTATACAAGGAAGATGAATGGCCAAATTGGGTTGTACAAATAACAAAGAATACAAAGTCCAAAAGACAGATAATTTTACAGCTGTGATTGGCAACGGTTTTAGTGAGATAGACGTTGGGCTGCAGGCTGTGAGTCATTGGGCCGAGAGGATGGGTCGTAGTTCTCCTTAACACTTCGAACATATTGCTTAGATTAAATAGATTAGTTTAAAAATTGATATGAATTTAATGTGTGATGCAACATTCTTGTAGTATGTTCATGGTATTATGGTATTTAGAAATGTTTATAAATTAATAACTTAATGATAGCATCAATTTTTTGTTAGTAAAATCTTAAGATTTTTTTATTTTTTATTTTTTTTTATAATCAAGAAATTTTCATACTTTAGATAAAATTGAGAACTAAAAAAAAACGTCTAGAATGAGAAGTCTTATTAGTAATTTTTTTAACACTCTGCAAAAAATAGCAGTAATTAATCATTTTGTATCTTTAACCTCGAAGTAGGGGAGCTTTTAGGGCACTGAATTAATTACTATAATCTGTGATTATTGCAATCTATAGGTTATAATAGTTAGTCTTTGGAAATAGTAAATATTGTAGCAAAAAAGAAAAAAGAATTAGTGAAAAATAGTAACAAATAATAAATATTGCAACAAAGATAAATATACATAATAAACCACTATTATATTTGATGTCCAGCACACTCCACCAACTTTTAGTTGATGTCCCAAACAATCCCTATGTTATTGAGCTAACAAGAAGAGTAGAAGATTTTATCTTTGTATTTGTAAAAATAGAAAATCATAATTTCATTCATAAAAATGACAAAACAAATTAAAAATAAAATATAAACAAATTTATAAAAGTTTAAATTAACCTCAGCCATACGAATCAGATTGCAAAATATTCGTAATTACATTGTAATTAAAACAAACATCTACTGACGGTCGATTGGCCAGACTCTGCACCGACCTCTTTTCCAACCAAATTGCCGTCATTTTCCTCTCCAAAATCGGCTCCTCCGCCAACAATGGTGCAGTCATGAATAGAATCCCTCGAAATAAACTGGTTAAGGCCAACACCTTCCATATGCTTGACATACCTTTTCACAATGGCTCGATATGAATCACTTTGGAAAAAAAAGAGACATTGGGACTTGAACTCTTGGTCGATGGTCGATTAAGTCGAGCTTTTCATCTATGCACCAATGGATTTAATGGGCCCAACACGATTGCTGTGTGGCAGGCTTTGGTATTCCAAAAAGTCTGTCGCGCCCCTCCCACTATGACTTAGCAGAAAGGACGTCCTTTCGTCTGCTAAGTAATAATTCTCTCTGGAGTTGAAGCAATTTGACTACTCTCTCCGCGAATATTTTATCATTTTTTTTCTTTTATTTTATAGGATGGGCGCAATGTTTCACCAACATCGCAACGCTTATCCTAAAACCAAATTGATAAGACGTTGCGGTATTTACTTATAACATTCATTCACAGAATTTAAGATCAACGCAAACATAGACTGGAATGGAAATAAATTCAACTAGACATGAAATTAACGCAAGCTGGAATTGAAGTAGAAATAAATTCAAGTAAGCAGGACGAAAGCACTAAACTGATTTAAATAACACAATGATAAAGCAGTAAAGAAAGTAGTAAAGAAAGCAGTAAAGATGTGATAGGGATGCTGTTTAAAGAAGGTTCTTTAGGGTTACCACAACCGCATCCCTGCAGACGGTCAGACTTGCTTGCCCAATGTCAATTTTGACATTGTTTCTTCCCATTCGATCCAGGGGCTTTTGAATTGTTGGGCAGCATTCCAGGTGTTCTGTTTCTAAGCTCGGCTGCCAGCTGCCCGAACCTGGACCTCCAAGTTCCTTATGAAAGATGCTTGTGATTGCATGATCGCATCATTTTTTTCTATATACTGCTTGAGCAGAGCTTCCAAGGACGATGAATTCGTTGAGGTGTTGGATGAGGAAGGTTGGTTGTGCAATTGCCTATTTTGGTACTGACTCTGATTCTGACCTGGATGAAAAGTCGGAGGATTGTCTCGATTCCCGGAATGATTGTTCTGCAGATTCCTTTGGCCTCCCTGGTCATTGTTCCCTCCCCAACTGAAGTTGGGATGATTCCGCCAACCTGGGTTGTACGTGTTGCTGTATGGGTTGTTCTAGATGGAGTACACTGTCTGTGGGTTTGATGGGCACATTTCCATGGAATGACCCCCTCCGCATTGTACACAGCTTATCGCTGCCATTTGTGTTAGCGTATTGGCTTGCGCTGCAACCTGAGAGAGGGTTTCTTGATTAGTCACCATCGTTTGGAGGAGCGAGGTGACTGCAGCCATTTGGGCGGCCAATGTGGTCATTGTATTAGCAGGTACAATGGTGCTTTATGTTTTTCTTTACTTTGGGTTTCTTCTTCCATTCCTATCATCTACCCAGTCATCTGTATTTCGCGAAATACGATCTATGATGACCTTGGCTTCAATGTACGTTTTGTCCATAAATCCTCCTGCCACGGAGGCATCAGCATCAGCATCAGCTTGCGTCGATCTATCCAGGCCATTATAGAAGGTTTCCATAAGAATGCAGTCAGGAATCCCGATATGCGGACAGTTCTTCACCAGTCTTCTGAATCGCACCATGCGGTGCTTAGAGTTTCATTTTCCATTTGCTCGAAATTTAACACATCCCTTCGTCTGCTTGCGTTGACTGCGGGCGGGAAAAATTTCTTCATAAATCGCTCAACCAACTGGTCCCAAGAGTTGATGTCATTTGGCATCTTGCATTCTCTTCCACCGTAGGTCTTGCAATTCCAGGCGAGAAGTCATATAAATTCGGTGCCGCATAGTTCCTCATGGGAATATTACGGTTGGCGACCAGAAAAACTGGTTCTTGCGCCGGCCGATTTATTCTCTGGTTCCCCTCGGGCCTATCATTGTTGTTTGCCATGTTTCTTCTTTTTCTTGTACGGTTTTGACGTGTTCTCGCGTGAAAGGTTCGCTCGATCTCTAGGTCGGCGTCAAATTCTGGTTCAATCCCAGTACTCATACCGTCAGCCTGCTCTCCGCATAAACAAACAGAACAACAGAGATCTGTCCTGCAAAATACCACAAAAATATTCAACAATAAAAATTTGCCAATCTTCGACAATGGCGACAAAAACTTAATGAGGGGAAATTAGATGTCAATTTACTCGACAACTAAAATTCCGTGGATGCAATATGCGGTGCATGTTCTTGAAGTATGCATTGATTGTCATGTGTCGATGGTCATGCGTTGGAATGACTATGCGTTAACAAATGTATGCGATGGCCATGCGTCCTGTCACAAGTTTTCTTGCGCTCACGCCAAGTATAATGCGAATGCAAGTTTCTCGGGTGATCCGAGGTTGAACTCAGGGACTTGTAGCTGGATGAATGCGGTAACGTGCATGCGGCGGTTGAATAAAAGAATGGATGGGAGGCTGCTAAGCTAACATTACTCCAACTCCTTGCTAACAGTCAACGCAATGAAAATATGATAGAGAAGTAAAGACACGACAACTATTGACAGGAAGTAAATGGATGGAAAAAATAGATTAAATGTGGAGATCTCTTCATTGCAACCCTTAAGAGTGACCACAAGGGCAACCTTAGTCAACACAAGCTATGCGATCATGCTACACACACTAAAAGCCTAAATCTAGGATGTATGCGGTGTGTATGCATAAGTGTCGAGATGACCGCATACAGCCACCATATCCTACTTCTTGGACGCATGCAATATCCTATCCGTAGGGTG